>NC_047510.2:28398918-28523580 GCF_902827115.2 Pseudochaenichthys georgianus
CTACACTATAATGAGGAGGCTCATTGCAAAAACACTCCAGCTTACCGCCACACACAGAGTGAAATGATCAGCGTCTTCAAAGAGTTAGTGGTAACTAAAACACTAACAGACTGGGATATCAAATCCCAACTATGCTTTCTCTCTGTCACGTTTTTAAACTCTCCAAAAGCTTTGGAGAAGGCCTCTGCACCTGTTTAGCAAATGTTTTCTCCCTGCCGTTGTTCTGCATACTCTGAAAAAGCCTTGTGATATTTTCTCGCATGGGTAATTAGTTAAATGGGCAGAATTATTCAAACTTAAGACGGAGCAGATGGCTTTTGCAAGTGCAATTCATTCTGTGAATTTGCCCATCGGTGTTGGATCTCAAGAGCCACAGATTTGGAGAAAAAGGGGCATAAATCCTAAACTCCACTTGATCGCGAGTGTTTTTGTAGTCTTTTGGCCGCTAGAAGTCAAGGCAGCAGCCCACTGATTTATATTTATTGTGGGGACCAGCAGAGATTGTGTGTGACAGAATGATCGCACATTTACAGGGAACGTCAATTTCTCCTTTTTCTTCCAGACTGCCTGCTTGTCTCCCTCACAAGAGTTCATTCAAGGGGAATTTACCCAGGGGCAACTTGTGGCCCCACGCAAAGTTATGTGATGAGGCCCTCAGTGTCGCGAGTGTCGATGAGGAGGAGGGGGGGGGGGTTGCTAGTAGAGCCTCGCAGTGGCGAAATAAGTGCATATATCCGCATAAAGGTGCGCTTCAGGTGAGGCTCCTTCCGCACGATTATCTGTGTGATCTGCGTGTAGGGAGGGGTGGCCCTGAGTTGACCAATCAAGTTTAAACACTTTCAACTCAAACTAATGATTGTTTATTTGTCTTTACAATATTGTGAGCTGCTTTAGTTTGACTCCTTGCAGTTCCCATCGACCGACTTTATTTCAATTTGATACCTTCTCAGGGGTGTCAAACTCAAGGCCCGGGGGCCAAATCCGGCCCGCGACTTCATTTTATGTGGCCCGCAAGAGCTTGCAAAGAATATAATACGTTTATTATACGGTTACAGGCTACTTTACAGTATATCTATATATGTTCATTTTAATTAATTTCTTATTTTATAGTTAGTTATCTTTTTTTTAATCTTTGATTTATCCTTAATTCTATTAATCTGTGTGAATCTGTGCTCTCCTGTTTTTCAATCTTACCCTGTTGCTGTTAAAGCACTGAATTTCCCCACGGGATTAATAAAGTTCCATCTTATCTTATCTTATCTTATTTTACAGAAGCATGTTGCCCTTAAACTATATGTCCCACAATGCATCTCATTTTGTGACATGTGCACTGAAGAGACCAATACTAATCCAATGCAGAGGCAATAATATATAATACATTATTTCATGTATATTATGCATTTATATATGTATATTTATATAGTTACAACCGGCCCTTTGAGTGCAACTATAATGCTAATGTGGCCCACGATGAAATTGAGTTTGACACCCCTGCCTTAAGTGAACTAAAGCCACATTTCATTTCAAGTCCATAAGATGTGTTTTCTCTACAATAAATGATGACATTATTATTTCAACAGTTTATGTTCTACACTTTTAACAGAGATACGGTTGTTCTTGTAAACCAGCTTTTATTGATTTTATGATATTTATAGCATTTTTCTTCAAGAGCTTTAAGAGAAAAACTATAAAAAAAGACGGAAATGTATGTTTTCTTTCAGTCAAACTATGTTGAAAGCATCATGAGGATAGTTTTTGAGCAAATGTTATTGTTAAAGCTCTCAAGGTTTCTTATAAGTTTTTTTTTTCTCCCAAAGGATAAAACATGTAGATTTGGATGCCCAGACTCAGACCTGCAATATCAGGAATGTTGTTTTATCTCCCTACCAAATGTTCAATGTCCCATCTGCAACGACTAACTGTGTACGGGGTAACTCTGGTGCCCTGGGGTGATTTTTGCTGCCATCTGCATTGACGTCTGTTGTTTCGCAGAATTAGCGACTGACGCACACACTGGATTACAAAGACTGCAGCACCAGCAGCTTCATTGTGCAGATTAGATTAGATGTTTAATGATCATCAGGAGAACATTTGGCTGCAGCAGCAAATGTAGATCAAGGAGGGAAAATAACAATGGTATATACAAATATCCACAAATGGAAAACAAAGTCTCGCTTATCAGGAACATCTGGCAAACATTAATTCAAACAACACTATTATTAACAGTACATATGTAATTTGGAATTGCTTGAAACAGAGTTCTGCTACATTGTGTGCATACAACATGTTAAATGAACAACTTAATCAGACATTACTAAAGTAGTTGCTTGTCACATTCTCATTTACGAAACAGTAGTCTATGTTCTGTTATCAATCATTTTAATATGACATTTGGCCCTTTTATTATGTCATGTAGTCTGCAAATTAATGTTAGAAAATATACAAACATAACAGCAACAAAAGGGACAATATAAATGGAGGGACATACAGTATAGGCCATACGAGCGATATCCATTAAGGCCCTGTCACACTGTCCCGAAATTGACACCCGATGGACACACGATCACGAAGTTGCTGCCGGAGCCTGAGAAACTCCGCCAGCGGTCATACGATGGCTTAAGATGCCCTCACGAATGGCCCGATGTTGCTACGATCACAGCCGAATTTGAACATTTCCTTTATCGTGTGTCCATCGGGTTGTTTTATTAACAAAATCATGTAAATATATTATGTAAATAACCCAATTTGTGTTCTGTGAAACTAAAAAGGATATAATATATTATTTTGAAGGACAGTTGACAGGAAGTTGTTGTTGCTATGGAAACAACATTACGGAGAAAACGTAATATTTTCTACATATAAAGACGGATAAAGTAAAGAACAAAGTCTGAAGATATCAGTACAGTATCATAGTACTGTAACATAATTGTTTTTGGTACTTTCATTGCAGTTGTATGTCTTAAATGTAATGTAAATGTTGCCTTCGTGTGTGGTTCGGGGCCATCTTCGTGCGAAATTCACAATTCCATATTCGTGTGTCCATCGGGTGTCAACTTCGGGACAGTGTGACAGGGCCTTTACACATTACGCCAGTCGAGGATTACGTAAAACATGTTTTCGTTAAGTTAGTTAAGGTATTAAAAAAACATTCTCCTTTTTCTTTTCACTTCCAAGGTAATGATAGTCACAACTCAATCCATACCCCATAGAAAGAGAAAGCAGTGTTACCAAGCTCAAAGCGCACCATAGAGACATTCAGAAGACCTCTTTGTGTAGATCTAGTGCTTTATTCGCAGGTATAGAAGGGTTGAAAGGCTGGAGATATAAATAGGTAGTTTGCCTAACAATGTCAAGACAATAAAAGACACAATTGGACCGCTTGCCTTAGAGTTATCTAAAATCCATCCGTATAGGGATAAAGTTGCACGATTTGAAATCAAATCACCATATTTATTACAGATACTTAAAAGCTTTGCACAATTTTCTTTCTAGCCTCAAAAGAAAATATGTGTTGGCCTTAGCTTCTTCCACAGATGATCAATACACACTCAACAACTTCTTATCAAACAATATGCCGAAATGTCTTTGTCTTCTGTCATCACCTTCATCCAAAGACATGTATGGTATTCCAATTGAATATTAAAAACACTTTGTAGACTTTTATGGATAACTGGGGTGGTCCCAGTTGGAAGCACTCTCATGTTGTGTTGTTTGTTTAATTCTAGTAGTAATTAGTATTTACTGTAGTTGGTAGAGACTGATCTGAGGTCGGAAGGGTCGTTTTCTCGTAGCAGAGGCATCTTGTGAATTCAAACCAGCTGACACCAGTGCAGCGAGCTTCATTAAGTTCTCCTCACTGCATCAACATCTCCCCCTCCTCCTCCATCCAACATGTCCTCTCCACCCCTTCCCCCCTCACCAGCCTGTCTAGGAATCCCCTTTGATCAGTGATATGACAGCAGCTGCACTATGCGGCATCCCAGAAGCCCATCTATCAACTGACAAGTGCTCTTTCTCTACACACCCATTGGTAGATCTTACAGGAATGCTTCATGTTTAAGGGAGAGCAGCCTGTTGGTCCGTTAACAGCATAAACAACTGGACCATCCATTACAGTGAAGTACATACAAAGTTAATGGAAAGCTTGTGACAGACATTCATTGGCTTAATGTTGAAGAACAGCGATGTCAGGACGATTTATGACCTGTTTATCTTCATCCATGCCTCGCTTACATTTACCCAATCACTCAACGCAACGCACGGGGCGGCTGTGTCTCAGGTGGTCCAGCCCGCTTTTCATTAGCAGTTAGGTTGGTGGTTTGAAATGTCCTTGGGCAAGATGCTAAACCCCAGTAATGTGTTATTCTGCTCCGAGGTTAAAAGTGTCACATGGAGGCCGTACTAGAGGTACTGTTGCTAACAATGCTATTTACACCCGGGTGTCCGGAGCTAACAAGCTCAAGGTTCAAGGTTCTTTATTTGTCAAACAAACATAGCTACAGTGTAGTTATGTCGATGACAATCTTGTGTCACAGGCTTCTCCAACAGTGCAACACAAAACACAGATAAACAGAAAAATATAGTGCAAGTAAGTAGTAAATGCAAGAAGAGAAATAGTTTGAAATAGTGAAATAGTGCAATAAGAGTCTATATGCAAGTCATTGAAATATGATATATTAGGTAAATAGATACATATTTTTTAAGTAGCAGCCAGATGAATATTGTGGATGTTGTTTCAACAGTTCAGGTGTTTAATAGTCTTCAATGCTATTTACACCCGAATGTCTGTAGCTAACAATGCTATTTACACCCGGGTGTCTGTAGCACGATGACGGCCAAAATTAACATATTTGACCGTGATTTAATTGTAATAAACGTTTCAAAATGATGCCGAAGTAACAAAATACTGATAACGGTTAGTAAAAACCATGAATTAATGCTTTGACAAGTGTGCAGACAAGACGGCAGGCGAAAAACCTTTTATAATGCGTGTTTTCTGAATGGAGATCGGATCGATCAGGCTACGTCCAAACTCACAACAACGTCCTAAAGACAGAAATAAAGCAGCGACTGTATTCGCCATGACACAGACAGTCTGTGTTTTGTTCATGTTTAACTTTTGTCCAGTTTCTGAACAGATATGAGGAGCTGTGAGCTCTGTGTGCTAACAGCTAACGGCTGATGTGTTGGTTTTCTGCTTCAACATCAGTGGCTGAGATCCTCACTGCTGATTGGCTAACGCTTCACGCAAAGTTCACGCTCGAGTTGAACAAATTGATGAAAGAGACTCGCACACACACACACACACACACACACACACACACACACACGCACACGCACACGCACACGCACACGCACACGCACACACACACACACACACACACACACACACACACACACACACACACACACACACACACACACACACACACACACACACACACACACACACACACACACACACACAGACCTTTGCATTTCAAAGTATTGCTTGTTCATACAGTTGATTGTTTGAGCTTCACTGTGCACTGCTGAATGATGTATGTGCGGAGTTTGACCCTTGAAGGCTGTTTCTGAAAATGTAATATATGTGTTACATATTAATAGAATTTTAGATTTTGTTATTTGATTTCGGATTTGTGAATGGGATATGTAGTAGATAGAAAACATACCAAACACTAATTATTCAAAGTAGAGTATTACTAAGGAGGCATAGGCCTATATGATGACATAATGTTTGACATTATTGAGATTAAAAAGTGATTTGCTTTCCATGTCATTCGTGTGTTTTTCTTATCAGAAAATGAAGTTATTTATTTGTAAGCTCCAAATCCAAATGTTTCCCTCAATGGCCTTTGTGCCCTGGCATGTGGCCTTTGTGCCCTAAAAAAACATGTGGCACCAAAGGCCAAATGGCCTTGCCCCTAAAATGACGAAATTCCAAGCGTGGTCTGTAGCTAACAATGCTATTTACACCCGGGTGTCCACAATGCTATTTACACCCGGGTGTCCGTAGCTAACAATGTTATTTGCACCTGGGCTACACATTAGATACTGTTTTGGATGTATAGGTATTATATAGCCCCGGGCGCAGCGCTAAACGCAGTGAATTTGCACATAATTTGTTCATTTGAACATAACATTACTGTCTATGGCAAAGTTTCCAAGTAGTATTAAACTTGGCTAAATTAGCTGCGTTAGCTAATCTTCATTTGAATTATACAAACAGTGAGAAAACATAACTTTGTTGGAAAGGGTATATTTTGTGTTTAATGTATCTTACCTTTTATATTTGTATAATTATTAAAGATGTTGCGCGCCTCTGGACTGTCGTGAATCCCCCTTTTGAGCGTAAGCATCTCGCTTTACGGCATGAAGTGACGATGTTTATGTTCTTTTTGGGGTGGGTGTTAATAGCCGAATAGCTGCCGTGTGTCTATTTTCACCCGGGTGCAAATAGACACTCTTTTTAAAATATCATAGTGTTTTCACCAGTTAACTCAATATCAATATTGTGACAATACGGTAGTGTTGACTATTGATTGTTGCACAATGAGATTAATTTGTTTATTATAAGTTGATGGGAAAGGGCAAATAAAAGAACCGGTTTTCAGTCAGGTTAGTTCAGAAACTTTACCATAGTCTTTAAAATCAGGAAAAGACAACACCATAACGATATCCAAAATCTAAGATGAAATCGAGTCTTGTATAGTCCTATGGCAAACAAGTTAAGTGTTCATCCTAACAGCCTTTTTTCTATTTAAGTTGGCCAAAGCAAACACGAATATATCTCATAATCATCATTAGCTCAGTGTGGCTTGCCATTTCTTTATCTAAATGTCAAAAGTGAAAAATCATTGGCAGGAAATTCCTGTTCAGAGCATCCACTGTCATGACATGTCCATACATCAGATACATTTTCTCTAAATGCCAAACAATATTGTATCAAGTATAAACATCACATCTCAAGATAAAATCATAACCCCAGTTTACAGCGTCCAAGCCATCTGTTCATAGAAGAAGCCCTTTGATTGGTTAGCTGTATGGGAAGGTGATTATCATTGGGTTATGTGTAGATCAAATGACTAAGCATTGCCAACCTTACAACCTCAGGGTCAGGACTGTGTGTGAGTGTGTGTTGGATCAGTATCAGCAGGTCGTTCTCCTGCCAGGCCTGTATTCAGATCGGATCACACCACTGGACAGTAATCCTTATTTGATGAACATATGTTTTAATCCCACATCTACCCGACCCACTCACACACACCCTGTATACAACATGTTTTGACCATTTGGAGAAAAAAAAGAACAATAACAACAAAGGAAAAAGAAAAACTGACCAAGGCTTTCTGTCGAAGATATGGAGGAAGAGAGGAATAGCGAGAAACTGATGGAGTGGGAGTTGCCACTGGGAGACTGAGAGATGTGGGGGCGGGGGGGATTAACCATGAGAAGCTGGCAGGACGAGGACCTTTTGGCCTCACACACTCCGTCTCTCTCACACACACGCACACACTTACAGTCCAGGAAACGGATTAGCAAGCGAGGTTGTGTAGAGGCATATCGGATGAAATGGTGATTCACCGTTTCTGTACAAAGAGCTGCGTGTGTGTGTGTGTGTGTGTGTGTGTGTGTGTGTGTGTGTGTGTGTGTGTGTGTGTGTGTGTGTGTGTGTGTGTGTGTGTGTCACTGTCTCATTAGCGAGAGCAGTGAGGCCAGCTCCATGAAGGCGATGCTGCCACAGACCTTGTTATGAATCCTCTCTGATCCTCGGACTACACAAACTCACGTCGTACACACACAGGAACATGTACTTCCTCGTGCACACACAACGTCACACACACATGCTTTAGGTTGTAGCAGAGGGATGATTTTTGACACTTAGACCCAATAAGCCATATTAGCTGGACTTAAGGTCCCCCACACGTGTATTTGTGTTTTGTTGTGTGCGTGTGTGTGTGTGTGTGTGTGTGTGTGTGTGTGTGTGTGTGTGTGTGTGTGTGTGTGTGTGTGTGTGTGTGTGTGTGTGTGTGTGTGTGTGTGTGTGTGTGTGTGTGTGTGTGTGTGTTATCGTGACAGAGAGGCGGATGATGAAACTAAGCTGAAAGTCTGGTGAAGCAGCCGGAGCAGAAAGACGAGAGGCAGCATTTCAGAACGCTGCGGTTTGCAACTTTTTGCCCGGTATTGACTTTTTAATTGCCATCCATTATGTGGTTGATTACATAAAGCCTACTTTACTTTAGTTTCAAATGTCTACAAAGTGGTATTAGATTCATTCTGCCTTTTATGGATTTGTTTGTCTTTTCGTTGTAACTTAGAAGGGAAGTGTAGGCAAGTTGAATGGAAGGATAGACAGACTTCAAATCAAAGACCAGGTTTAAGATGACAATTTATTAAAATGTCCCTCTATGTTTGGGTTTAATATTCAGCAAACATATTTTTTATTTAAGTCCTGCTTTGGGCCGGGTTTGATTTTTGCCTTAAATTGTCATTATAGTTAAGACTTCAGCAACACTCTTTAACATTCTTTAATAACTCTGTGTTGTGCCGTGAATCACAACTGTTATTTAAAGCTATAATAATGTTTATCGCCTAATATCATCTATTTTAATTTGGTTGTCAATCCTACAAGAAAGAGTTAAACTTTATGCTTGTTTTTGCTTCAGATTTCTGCTCTGTAACAAATAAGCATTTAGCAACAGTTCTGTACAAATGTGTCCCCGATGACAGCTGTTGATTCTTCACTTATTGACACAATTACCATGTTTTTGAAAGCTGGTTCTATTTTTATTTTATTTATTTAGCCTTTATTTATACAGGTGTAAAATCTCATTGAGACACACGGTCTCATTTTCAAGAGAGACCTGTCAGTGGTAACACGACCACACAAAGTTACAGACAGACAGGACACGAAACACAGAGGCAACACTAAAATACAACATTGTAAAAAAAAAGTAGTCATTGAAATCCATATACAGTAGTCAGATACAGCAGGTGCAAACACCCACAGATGATTTCTCCAGCTTCTTTAAAATTAGTTTAAAATCCTTGATGGGTATCAAAGTGGTCAGCTTCAGTTCCTGCTGAAGTGTGTTCCAGGTCGAAGGGGCAGAGTATGATATGGCTTAAGGTTAATTAATGCATTTTGGATTCAGATTTGTATACACACAACTATATTCATCTAAAATCATTAAGGTGTACATTGTTTTGGTTTAAAGCTAAGTTTGAAAAACACAGTTGTTTTAAAAGATAAATGTTATAGGGAGCCTACTAAAGTGACATTCTGAAGGCATTGCTCCTTCTACCAATTATATTGTGAGTTGACATTTCAGGTTGTAGCTGATCGCCTGTAGGTTAAAGTGTGAAAGATGGCCAAACAGACGACACAGCAGTAGATTACATCGGCTAATTGACAGCCACAGCTGCCAGGAGTAGACTCAGCCAGTTAAAGTTTTTACTAAATGCTCTGGGCTAGATGAACAAATGATAAATTAATGAAAACAATGTTCATTTTAATAAATGATGTTTTTTATCCCCGTAGTAGAGTGGTGCACGAATGAGTCCTAAACCTCGGAAGTGAGGTAGCACTTTTGGTCTCTCTCGTCTTGAAGTCAACGATTTCTGGTTACATTTTCACGATTTCTTTCTCCGACATTAAATACATCAGATACATTGTTAGGTTTTGCTAACAAGTCTCTAAAGGTGACTTCGGCATGATACTTAACGTCATCATGCCGAACAGTAGCTTAATATGTGGAAATTAATCTTGCTCGGCAAACATTTGAAAAATCCCATTGCTTTTTCCTGAGGGACTCCTTCCTTTTGATGCTAACTTCGTATTCAGGTTTAAGTTAGGTAGCAGGAGGGATGACATAAACCAGGCAATTTATTCTTTCTGTGAATCTGAGACATGAGGCTGGTGACAGACAAGTACACACACATGAACACACACACGTACATGCTGACTGGTGGCAGTGACTGGTCCAGATGGTAGGAGAGCAGGCAGACTTAGCGGATAATGTGAGGGAACTGATGGGAGGAGGGGGGGGGCCTCAGCTGGGGCGAGAGGGTTAAATCTTTCTGATTGGAATCCACAGCTGCACACACACACACACACACACACACACACACACACACACACACACACACACACACACACACACACACACACACACACACACACACACACACACACACACACACACACACACACACACACACACACACACACACACACACACACACACACACACACACACACACACACACACACACACACACACACACACACATGCATAGCGTCACACAGCTGAGTATGTGAGGACTGCACAGAAGTTTCTGGAAGTGTAGTGAGACTTGACAGAGTTGTGTGACTCAGCAGTGGGAGTTTGTCTGTCTGTCTGTCTGTCTGTATGTCTGTCTGCTTTTTAAAAAAAAATACCTCTCTCATTTCTATTTCCTTGTCTCTCCCTCTTTGTCCCCATTTCGTCATCTCACCTTTATTATTGCGTCTCTGTTCAGCTCGCACTCACCCGCAGCACCACACTCTTATTTGTTACCGTCTTCCTCTCATTTTGTATATACCTCTCAGCAGGAGCGCCTAATGTGACAGACTGTGCAGACTCTCTCCCAACAGTTTCTGACACACTCAATGGAGTGTAAAGTCGAGACGAAACACGGTGATGCGTTTGAGAGACAGATGGTAAGTGAGTGAAGGTAAACCCACCTCAAGCATTTCACCTGCACATGTTGTATGATGGGGTTTAATCACCAATTTAACTTACATTTATCTGTATCGTATACATTTATGGTATGAAATGAATGTGTTTTTATTGTTTATTGTTTATTGTTGTTTATGTAACGATACCAAAAACTCACGGTGCGATAATATCGTGATTTAAAAAGTCCACGGTACGATATTTATCGCGATATTGAAAAATAAAGAAAAAAATGTGAATTTTTCTTTTAACATTTTTTTTCTTTTTCTTTTCTTTATTAAATAATAAATCTGATTTGTAGAGCATTTTAGTAGGATAGCAGTATTTTAAAGTGTCAACAATATAATAATCAGACCCTGCAATAGAATAAATCAAGTTTCACTTTAGTTTTTCAAGTAACTCAACTCTAACTCACTCACTCACTCACTCAGCATCATCAAGGTTATCTTTTAGGAATATTCCAGGTAGAAGCTGGGATGTTTGGGCGTTTGCAATATCCCCTGCTGTGGAAAAGACTCTCTTGCTTGGTACTGATGTTGCTGGGACAGAGAGATATGCTTTGGCCATGGGTAACAGCAGTGGGTAAAACTGTGCATTGTCTCTCCACCACTTCAAAAACAATACCGTTTTTGCCAAGAAGGTGAGGCTTATTGACAGGGCGAGATATAAATATACTGTTGTACTTGTCAATGTCTCTACTGTAGGTATGTACATGTAGCCCTTTTGTGTTATCTGTTGTTTTATGTTCATGTTGTAACCTACTTGCTGCCATGTTGGACAGGTCTCCCTTGCAAAAGAGATCGATGATCTCAATGGGACCATCTGGTTAAATAAAGGTTTAAAAAAAATTATTATAATTTTTTTTTTAATCACGGTAGATTTTGTCAGTCTCACGACGGTATTGAGATTACCGCGATATTCGATATATCGTTACATCCCTAGTTTTATCCTTCTCTATTGCACCTTTTATAATATAAATAAAATGGAGAAACCATCATGACACCAAATGTCCCCAGGGGATTAATAAAAATATCATGATTCTGAAATATGATAGGGAAACAAACACTATGTAATATTTAGTGTAAAGTGTTTAATTGACAGTACGTTTTACATGCAGCCATTAGGGGGACTGTTGCTTTCTTTGTGATTGTCCATATATACGTGTTAATATAATGTCACGCAGACGGCTGCCAGATGCTGTTGTACAGTAACACTTCATAATCCAGATGTTACTTTCATTACTGCTGCCATGACACATCATTATCGCTCTCTCAATGTATGTGTGTGTGTGTGTGTGTGTGTGTGTGTGTGTGTGTGTGTGTGTGTGTGTGTGTGTTCACTACCCTCTCTCTTCACCTCAGTCTCCCTCCATCCCACTTTATCTTTGTTTACCTCTCTATTGACTCCCTCCTTTGTTTTAGCTTCATCCTCTCTGTCTCTCTCGGAGCCGGTTTGAAGTCTACCAGTAGGGGAGTGTGTGTGGGTGAGGACGCCCTGCAACCTGCAGGTCTTTGTATTGAAAATGAGTTTTATATTTTTCAAGAGGCCAGCAGGTAGTCACCGCAGGTGTGTGTGTGTGTGTATTATTTTTATTTTTCAATAGATGAAAGCAGATAGGGTGCAGACACAACAGAATAACAGCACAGAGGAAACTGCTCCACATGTACATGGAGACGTTCAGACTTGTCAGTCTTCGCTATTAAAATGCCCAGGTATTTTTAATATGACATCACATATCACATATCACAATTTGGTGCTCCAATAAACAACCTAAATAATGTATTCATGAGAAAGTTGCTCTCCGACTGGCATGCTTGCATAAGAGAGGTTCGTTTGAATTAAATCATGTATTATTTTAACAAGGAAAATACAGATAAACATTGTAATGTATAGATGTCTAGCTAAAGCAAATTTACAGACCCTGTTATTGTTAAGCTTTTAAATTAATAATAAACAGATAAATGGATACAACAGATGAGGATACACAGAAAAAACAGGTGAACACACTTAATGTATTTATTGTACAAGCCTGTGCATGAATTCACATGAACATAGGAATATATTTGTAGGCGTGCATCTACGTGACTGGTAAATGAATTATGTTGGTGTTAAAGCAATTGTATCGGTTTTGAATTGTTACCAGATACTCGTATCTTGATCTTAAGTGAAAAAACAATATTTCCATCTGAGATATAGTGGAGTATGTGAAGTAGTATAAAATATAAAAAACATATAAAGAATACCAAATGGACATGAGTTGTGCTTTAGTAAACGTACAGTTACATTACACCACTGGGTTTATGCTGTCTTTGAACACAACACTGCATTTTATCTTTGGTTTCATCCGTAGCAAACATTTTATTTTTCTAGGCAGACATCTGTGAGATGAAGATGCAGCTCTGAGCTTTGTAAACATAATGTTTCAATTGTTCCCTTTGAGGTTAGTGCGACCCATTCACAGAGCATTGTAAAGAGTGCTGTGCTTACGAATTTATGTGCACTGCTTCTGTCACATTTATAAGAGCACAGTGTGCATGGTTGTGTTTTCTAAATCTCAATCTCTGTGAAATTGGGCATGTGAGCACAAGCCCGCTTCCCACTCTCGGGTATCATAATAAATGGATGTAGACATGCCTGGAATCAACACCTGTTTTGGGGTGTGTTGAACACGTACATTTTCGTAGATAAAGATATAGGACAATGGCTTGTCAACCTCTGCTGACCACAGTAATCAAATTCATCAAATGCTGTTTTGTTTAAACCACTGATTACATGGTTCAGTTCCCATGTGGCCACCAATTATTTGTGTGATTTATAATGGTCTCCTCTTGAATCAATTTCATTTGAAATATCAAGTGCTGCTACAACCCTACAAAATATACCAACCCCTAACTATACGTATGTGTGGTTGCACTCACACCAACATTACAAACAGCAATATTTCAATCGAATGGACATGATGTGTTTCCTTATTTGCTCACAACTGCAGAACAACATCTGGGTAACATTTTTGTGAACATTTAAGTGAATTTGCGCAATTTCCAATTATGAATTGTCTTAACAGAACTGGCCTTTTGAGAGGGAAAAGAGCTCAAAGCTTAGCGGTGTTATGGCTAGCTAGCACTATCATGCCCCCAGCTAGCTAACATGTTACCATTTAGCTAGCAAGATTTGCCATCTGAAGTTATTTCACTCAGCTTCAAGCAGATTTTTTACGTAGCACATACAAAACATCCACAAGCATGCCAAATAAACACAGACTACTACATGATTGAGCATTGACACACACATGTTCAGTCATTTTGTATTTGTGTCTATTTAGTGTGTAGTGGGTTATGCTATGACTATCTTCCCAGCTGGCTAGTATGTTACCGTTTTTAGCTAGCCAGCATCAATAGTTAATTTGCCTCCCTGCTTCCAGCACCTCGTATAAGCAGCAGATACAAAATGTCCACAAGCATTTAGATAAACAAAGGCTTAATGTGACTTAACATTAACACACATGCTTAAAAGATAACATATTTACATGCTAGTGGATGTAAATGAGCAGCAGATGATGCGTGTACACAGGCAGTATGTAGATGAAAGCGTGCAGCCTGTTATTTTTTGCATCACACACACACACACACACACACACACACACACACACACACACACACACACACACACACACACACACACACACACACACACACACACACACACACACACACACACACACACACACACACACACACACACACACACACACACACACACACACACACACACACACACACACACACACACACACACACACACACACACACACTCAGACACACAGGTGTCTTTCACATGTCAACATGTATGACTGTGCTGCATGCTTCAGTGCGCTGTGAAGCATGACAGATTTTCTTCCATCTGTGATGCTGCTCCATTGGTTGCTGTGCTGGTGTTTTTGTGTGATTATGTAACGGTTTCTTCTGTTCCTGTTGTGGTTATGATGGCTCACGTTTTCTTTTCTCCTTTTCCCCATACCCTAATTAAAATGATTACATTGGCATGCAGCTAGAAAGAGAGATGATTAAAATCACGTCTCTTTCATGCTTTTTTTCTCTCTCTATCGCTAACCACGCCACTCTCCCTTTCTCAGTGCTGCGTTTGACACTGTTGACCATAACATATTACTCGACCGACTAGAAAACTGGGTGGGACTTTCGGAAACAGTTCTAAATTGGTTTGAATCCTACTTAAAGGACAGAAAAAATGTTGTTTCTATAGGTAAATACACATCTGAGTTGACAAATATGACATGTGGGGTACCTCAAGGCTCCATCTTGGGGCCTCTTCTCTTTAACGTCTACATGCTACTACTGGCTCAGATAATGAAAAACAACAAAATAAGTTACCATAGCTATGCGGATGACACACAAATGTACGTAACAATTTCACCAGGAGACTACAGTATGCTCCAATTCAAACACTGAGTAAGTGCATTGAACAAATTAATGACTGGATGTGTCAGAACTTTCTCCAATTAAACAAAGATGAAACTGAGGTAATGGTTTTTGGAGCCAAGGCAGAACGTATAAAAGTTAGCGCTGAGCTTCAGCCTGCAATGTTCAAAACAACAGATAAAGCCAGAAATCTAGGTGTAGTCATGGACTCTGACCTGAGTTTCAACAGTCACATTAAAACAGTTACTAAATCAGCCTACTATCACCTAAAGAACATATCTAGGATTAAAAGACTAATGTTACAGCAGGATTTGGAAAAACTTGTCCATGCTTTTATTTTCAGTAGACTGGACTAACTGTAATGGTGTCTTTGCAGGTCTCACTAAAAAATCTATTAGAAAGCTGCAGCTGATTCAGAACGCCGCTGCTCGAGTCCTCACTAACACTAAGAAAGTGGATCACATCACTCCTGTTCTGAAGTCTTTACACTGGCTTCCTGTGTGTCAAAGAATAGATTTCAAAAATACTGCTGCTGGTTTATAAAGTTTTGAATGGTTTAGGCCCAAAATACATTTCTGACCTACTGCTAAATTATGAACCATCCAGATCTCTCAGGTCTTCAGGGACTGGTCAGCTTTCTCAAATCAAATCAAGTTTTATTTATATAGCACATTTATAAACGATTTTTGGTCGAGCCAAAGTGCTGTACATATAATAAAATAGCCTACAGTAGAGACACTTTACAGCAAATACAATAGCACAGATTGTTCAGAATATCAGTATGAGAAAAAAAACAAAAACAAAAAAACCACACCCTCTATCCCTAGACCCTTACATCGTACAAGGAAACACTTCCAGAGAAAACCCACAGTTTAAAGGGAAAAATGGGAGAAACCTCAGGGAGAGCAACAGAGGAGATCCCTCTCCCAGGACGGACAGACATGCAATAGATGCCGTGTGTAAATCGAAGAGATAATACATTTTACAGCATAGGTAGCATAGCATAGTTCTGTCCCCAGAATCAGAATTAAACATGGAAAAGCAGCGTTTAGTTATTATGCTCCAAATATCTGGAACAAACTCCCAGAAACCTGCAGGTCCGCTGCAACTCTGACTACTTTTAAATCCAGACTAAAGACTTTTCTTTTTGCCGCTGCTTTTAATTGAACTATTCATATCTTAGACTGCACTGTAACTTTTATCCATGTATTTTTTCTTTTAATGTTTCTTTTATTATCTTTTCTTTTTAATGACTGATTTTAAATGCCATTTTCTTAATGTCTTTCATTTTTTGTAAAGCACTTTGAATTGCCTTGTGTTGAAAGGTGCTATATAAATAAACTTGCCTTGCCTTGACTTTCACTTTGTTATGTATCCGGGTGTACTTTTCTTTGCTAGATTTCAATTATACATCAAGAATATGCATATTTCAGAAGCTTTGAGCAATACACTCATGACACGCACTGCACATGTACAGCAGATAAGTGCCTGTGTTGCTGCAGGGGGAAGCCCTCTGAAGGAAGACTTGCAAGGGTGTCCCCTTCCTCACATACGTCAGTGGGATGTAATAAGAAGAGTCAATTCCCCAGAGATAAGCGAAGAGAGAAATATATGCGGGGGTGGATGGACAGTGCAACGAGCTTAGATTGATCACAGGAAAAGGTGCAATAGAGTAGGAGAAAAACAGACAGAAAGAACTGTTTGCTGAGTTTGTTGTTTTTATACATTACTTTGGAAGCGTTTTTGATGTGTAATGTTTCCTTGCGGTTTTATCAAAGATGTTTTTTGTAGATGCTGTGGTTTTCTTTGTCTGTTTAGCCATTTATGCTCTTGCTGCTCCCACCCCTCTTTTCCATGATGTAATGCACCATACATTGACTGATTAATGAAGCATAAACCAAGCAAAATGCTTCAAAAATCCTTCTCGAAGATTTTATGAACTTTATAGCGGGCTATATTTAATATAAATATTCAGAAAAGGTGGCAAAGGGTTTTAAATGACTTCTTATCCTGCAAAAATCCTACCCAGTATAGGATCGAGAAATGGTCGCTGATGGTAAAGGAGATGAGAAAAGCAGGAAAAGGCTGGATGATGAAAGCGTAGGAGTCAGAGTGGGGGGGATGGGGGGGATGGGGGGGATGGGGAAGCGTTTGGGAAAGCCAAGGAATGGAAGGCTGACTGAGGACTATTGATTTAGACTGTTGGCCACGCGTATTGTATAACCACATTAAATCAGTGATAGATGTTTTCTTTTCTGTTATTTGTACCCTTCTGGATTTTGTGACCCAATGTATTGTCCACATAATATATTTAAAATAATCAGTAAAGTTACAAGCTCGGGACTTTGTTGTGTAATAAAAGGGAAGCGGACAATATCAGATATTTTCCCTGAGGTAGAATCTGCTGCTGAGTTTGGGTAAACTAAGCAAATCTGACTTTGTGGCTTTTCTACACTCAGCTGAACGTGGTGTGAAACTGGAGCCAGCATTAGCAGAAGTCCTCATGGGAGCCATTTTGGGGCCAAGCCTTTGGTAATAAGGATCCAAGCTCCAACTCTGAACATGACTGAGAGGACGGGGGTTGGGACAGACAGGTGGGAGAGACAGACAGGTGTTGAGGAGCTTTTGCTCACAGCTGAGAATGAATGGACACACACGAACATCAACATATCCTTGAACTCTTGTAACGACTTCAGCAGGTTCTGATGACGGTTATTTCTTAACAAATTGAGATGTTATTAGTTTAGACGACATACTTGTACTATACTTTAAGTATTTACTTTTTCTCCCGTTTGGTACTTCTAGTTCTCTAATTTTAAGAGGGAAATATTACGCTTTTTCTAAAATGATTTAACACTTTCAGACACGAGATACAAATACACACATGGTGCTTGTATGATAAGATACAGTACTCTGCTAATTATACTAAGTATTAAAACAGGTTCAAGCTCACAAACAAGATTAAAATGCCCTTAATGTAATTGTTTGTGATAAAAACAACGTAAAACTGTTGAATAATAATATATTACTTTAAAAAGAGACATTCTGCATAATGAGTACTTTTTATATACAGTAACATTTTGAATTCAGGACTTTAACTTTTCTTGGAGTATTTCCAGGGCATAGTATTTTCATTTTAACAAAAGTAAAGGACCTGATCACGTTTTCCTCTTTGCATAAAACAGGAAAGTTTGATTTGTCTTCAGAAGACTCATTTAAACCGTTTCTGTATTGGGCCCTCCATAAGAAAACTCTCTCGCGGCATGGCCAACAAAAATCTAACTATCATCCTTTCTAAAAAACGTTCCATTAAACTAAGTTCGCCACTTTTGAACAGAACCCGCGAGTGTCCCCATTGTCCCTTCACGACTTCAAACGACTCTTTAATTGGCTTTTGGGGACACGGCTCCGCTGCCAAGGGTCCTGAAGGAGAACATCAACCTTTTGGCAAATTATTATTTTAATCAGCTTAGCCTTGTGCGACGGGAAGGTTGCCAGCTCCATCGCATTTGTGTGCCCAGCGTTTATTGGGTGTGTTCCACCGTGGCTGATGCTTCTCAGTGATCTGTGAACTGCACAACAGCTCCAGGGCAATGCTGTTCAATAAAGCCTGCATCAGGGGCAGTGTGTTCACAGCCAATCCTACCGTATTATGTTTGATTAATAAAAGAGGACATTGGCTAAGACGTCGGTTGACTGAACTTTTAACATAACAGAGAGATCTTTGAGTAGAAGTTGCGACCAAATTGATGAACGTTTGCTATCTTTGATTATAAATGAGATCACATCTTCTTTTTTTTGGCCCCTTTTTAGGTGAAAACATTCGCTGTCATTTGATTGGCAGTAAATACGAATTCTTAGGTTTTCATCAAATGTTTCATTCTAGGTTTTACGACGACTACAAATTACGAATCCATTTTAATCTACAAGGAGACAAATTACAAAGGTCAGATAGCCAAACATGACATAATGTCATTGGAGATAGATGGCCGGCGTCGATTTATGGTTGAATTTAAATCAATAGGGGATCAAAGTCCGGTCAGTGTGCCAGAGGACGAGTGGCAGTCAGAAGGTTTACACTTAAACTGGGATTTCCCTTGATTATCAGTGTTTTGTATGTTTCAATGCAATACATATATCCACTACTTTGATTTTTAACATTTCAACTATTTACTGAGACGATTGACGTGAATGTCATTAGCATCATAGTGAAGCTGTGATGAAGTGTTGGCCATAGACAAACAGTACATTGGCTGATTTTGCAGGCAGTGACACTGCTCTCATCTCTGGTGTGTGTTGTTTACTTACCAGCTGAAAACTAAACAAGATACTCTCAACATTCTGTTTCCATAGTAACAAACTGACACTGTCTAACTGTCACTGTGTTAGTGTGGATGTAAAACAGCACAGAAGAAGCACAAAAGTAGTTTGCTATAGTTTTTAACCACAGACAGACCATGGTGAATACTGTCCCTAGAGACATTTGTAAAAACAATCGCTGTTTTTGTTACAAGGGGCTGGAAATCAATGGAGAAACTGAGGACTGGAAGTCAAATTAGGGGAAACTCATACAGTATGTGTGTCTTGGAGAGCCCTGCAATTCCATATATGGTCAGATTCAGCTGAAATGTCTACTTTCCTCGTGTTTTTCACCAAGTCAAACTATTGTTATTTCGGAACAGACCTACAGTATAAAAATAGTATCTTCCTAAATTTTAGATAGATGCATAATAAAATAGATACTTTATTAATCCCAAATCGGGGAATGTTACATTTAGATTGTAAAACAGATGTTAGCCCCATTGAACTCTCGAAAATCTAAATATTAACCCAGTTCAATAAATCGCTAGTGTCATTTGAACAACCAGTTATTGTGCCACATGCAGACTTGAGGCCAAGTACAGCAGGATCAGTATAGCATGCCTCTGTATGTATGTGCACAAAGATTAAGGGATTACAACTTGGCCTTTCAAGTCCATTATGCACCATTTCTGTCTGCATATGTGTAGACTTTGCTAAAGGACTTTGTCTAAGTTTGAAGAAGAATTGGTATAAAATGTAATCGTCCTGCTGCCTCACAAAATATAGAGAAACGAAGCATTGATGCTGTGAAAAATAAAGTGTATCAGGACTGGGACATTAATATTTTAGTAGTATAATGTGTCTTAATAAATAATAAAAAGTTAGATCAACTAGTAATCATTTCAAACCACGGTTATTTGCAGCTTGATGGACACTTTAATATGTATTGGACCAATAAGATATACATTATTGTTGTATCTGCTTTTCATCAAATATTCCTTAAATCGAAAATACTTCACTCAAGACACTGCCAAACATTTTTTATACGATACAAGGGCTTTTATACTATTGAATTTACTTTTTAAATTGACAAAAAGCGAATGTGACGCAATACTTTTTTTGTGTTCCTGGATGACGTGACGATCTGGCATTCACTCTTGTTAGCACCTTGGTTGTCTTGACATCAATAAATGCAAAATTCAAAGTCAGACAGCGTTGCTTTTCAATATATTCTGAAGGTGTGGCTTTCTAACTCTCTTTTTAACGGCACATATTGCAACCAACATGTGATGTCACGTCCTTTTCATACCATTTCAAGACCTTATGAAAACACACACACCAACACATCAGCTGTGCTCACAGATGAAGCTATATTAAGTCAATTGTACTGGGTTTTTTGTATGATAGATTAAAAACTCAGACTGACCAGTGTTTTCATTACTTCCGTCCTAAAGACTAGGCTTGCATTTGTTCTGCGCAGTGACATCTGCTCCCTCTCCAGAGGGAACAAAAGCAGCACTGGTAGTTAAACCAAGTTTTATTGTTTTTTTCCTGAGTGCCAGAGTAAGCGATCCACCAGGAACACATGGATGACTTTTCTGACTTTGTTGCCCTGCCCAAATCTCCCAAAAATCTGTCATATGAACTCTGTGGGATTCAATTCAAAAGTGGAGCCCTTTCATCCTCCCTATCCTAACATCTATTGCTGCCCAGTTTCTGCCAGGTTCTTGTTATGGTGTTTAAGTCAGCATATGCTCCTAGGATCCTAAATCTACAGCATTAAACTCTACCCCAGCATAAATGTCCGCTCAACACCCTGCCTTCTTCAATCTTTGATTTTCAGCCTCTCTCTGAAACACTCTTCATTAAATATAGTGTATCTCGTGATCAATCATTCAGGCAGCATGGGAGTTTAAATTAATTGTAAAGATCAGAACGCCTATAAAGAATTGACAGACGCAACAAAAGGTACTAAACCTTGACGCTTAACATGTTAACTGCAGAAAATATAAATTGTGTGTGCAAATACTGTGTTTTCCCAATGTTGGCATCGTGTTTTCATTCAGTTTTTTTCAGCATGATGAAACGGACAGAAAACACAGGTGGCAAGTTCCAAGATGGCTAATTTACACTGCTCACCGCACACACACGTTTTACAAGCGTTTGTGTATTTTACATCCGATGACGTATTTTTCGTGCTAAGCAACGTGACTTCCTGCTGACTGTTGAGTATCATGAGCTACTCTTGTCCACTAACAAGGGATATTTGGTTCAGCTTTTCAAAATCAAATTGGATATTTTTTCAAAAAAGGCTGATCTGGCACCGATGTTATGGCCTAAATCAGATATCATAAAACATACAGTTGTCCCCAAAACAAAAAATGTTGTAATATGGCTCTTTGAGACTTTTATCGTTATTGAATTGGTCATAAGAGTAATTGTGAGTGTATGAGTTATGTATTGAGTTCATTTGGCGTCATGTGTCCTGCAATTACAAATATGGCCACTGCTCAATATCATCTTGCAGCCCAGTTTCTCTTTTATTGTTTTACCCAGTTTCTCTTTTATTGTTTTACCCACTGTTTGCAGCACCCCAAAGTGTAGTGGAAATCCCGAAATACAATCTGCTCAACCCAACAGACATGAATTAACCTCAGGGGAAATAAAGGCTAAAGATCTATACACTTCTTTTTTTTTACTGAAAAAATATAGACACAATTGATCTCTCTTAACTCCCTGTTTGTATACAGTAGAGTTTTTCATACAGAAGCACTTAGTCGCCTATGGCTACAAATTCAAGAACATAATAGAATAAATAATAACATAAAATAATAATAATAATAATAATAATGACGTTTCCTTGTGTTTCTGTGGCATACTCCCACAGAGGGTATGGGCTAATACATGTTTCATTCCATCTCCATTATCTTCTGCTGACTGCATGGTGATGCATGAAACACAGCGGGGCGTGCGCGCCCGGCTTGGCTCTTCCTGGCTTTTTTTTCGCGCGTGTGTGTCTCCTACTGTGCGTTACGTTCCTATAGACGGGCCGTCCACGTCACGTGTCAGGACTCCCGTGTCCTGGGCCAAGTTTCTCTGTGTCAGATCATCCACGGAGCTTCAGCACGGCTCGACCCTGGCGCGCATCTCCGCTCCACGCTGCGTAAAACAACACCTCGGCGAGGATGGACGGATGGATGGCTGCATGGATGTGGATAGCAAATGAAGACCGCTTCAAGTGATTCTTTCATTACTTCCAGTGATTTTTCTTTTTCTTTTTTACAACGTCTTTCGGATTACCTTTTTGATCTGTGAAAAGCAAAAGAAGTGAGGAGATTTGCAGAGAGGAAAGAAAGAAAGGAAAGGGAAGCTCCGGGTTGCTGGGAAAGGCTGGGTGCGCTAGAAACACGGAAAGTCACGGATCATGCTTATGGGAACTTCCGATTCCGTCTCGATAAGGTATTTTTAAATCATAAACTTTTCCTCTTTACCTTTTAATGTTTTAATTGCCATCGAGTCCAGGATTGAGTCCACTTTTTAATGGCGAAAAAACAAAAACACAGGTGATGGGCGCTCCATTCTCTTTTCATTTCCTTTGACACCATTTGAAACGCGTAAGTACTTTTCAACAGCTATCCTAATTACTGCATGTTTCACATGTTCCCTCCTTTTTGTCATACACTCCCTGCCTCAAGCCTCAGATGCGCTTCTCTCTCATAACGGCAAACAATGGACAACAAAGCCCATTAAAAAATAAATAAATAAAACCGTAAAAGATAAAAGTCTGTTAGCTGGATTATGGTGACTAATGTTTCCTGCTCGATGTTATTGTACTTATTATAATAATCAGGATTAGTGTGGCATTTATTGTGTTTTTTTTTCTTTTTGCGCATTCCCTGCCCACCATTGCGTGGTGTGGGCTAAAAACCTCCGGTAGACCAGAGACAGAGCGGTCCATCTGTTCAATCACATAGCAACAGGAAGAGCGAGGGAGAGGGAAAACAGATCCCCAGTATTCCCATTATATCACAATATAATTATGCATTGACAGTTTATTACTTTATTGCTATGGATACATAAATGTGTTTCTAACTATGTTGGCACTGAAACAGCAGATCTTTGTTGCTGAACGCTCAGTTTACTGTATTTATTAATTGTTTATATAATCAGACAATATTTATTAGATGTTCTAAAAAAAGAATCATAGTGTTGTATTTTCTATCTCAGCTAGTTCATTTTAAGAAAAAGCCTGGAGAGATGTTTGATATGAAAGCTTATGAAAAGCTTCAAAAGGTTAGTTAACCAATATTGATAATCTGTGTGTCGAGTTATTGGACGCAAGTACTTTTGCCGCTGAGGGATTAAAGGAGAAATGAGAGTGTTTATTTGGCTCATTATGCGCCTCCAATTTCTCTTTGCTAAGTTGATCTCTCTCTTCCACCCTCCTTCTTTTTTCCGTCACTGTTTCTCTGCATTTCTGCAAATGTTCTTTCCTATTCTCCGTCTCTCCCTGTCTCATCACATTGTTGTCCTTCTTTCCACCCCTCCCACTGCCCACCTCTATCTAACCCCTCTCCCTCTGACCCCCTCTTCAGAGTGGCTCTGCCTGATGCTCTATCATGACTGATGGCGAGGGGAGAGTGCGCTTTCAGTTCGCAGAGAGCCCGGAGGGGCAGGTGCGGGAGGGGGTTCAGGAGGAGGTGAGGCTCGCCATACCTTCGGCCTACAGGAACGACCCCCCTGGTCATGATGCTGACCCCGGAGGAGGCCACGATGAGCAAGAGGAGGACGAGGAGGAGGTGGATACGAGGAGGAGTCGGACAGGTCGTGGCGATGGAGCGGAATGGAGTCCTGAGGTGCAGGAGGACCAGGAACCGGAGCTGGAAGTTGGACCAAGATTGGGAGTTCGCATTAGGACTCCTATTCGAGATCCAGACTGTGTCTCCGAGGAGGAGGAAGTGCAGCCGTACCCCGTCCTGGCCCCCGTGGCCTTCCTCTGTCTAAAGCAAACAACAAGGCCTCGCAACTGGTGTCTTCGTGTCGTCTGTAACCCATATCCTTTCACATGCTGGAAACCTAAATCTGTCCGACGCCTGGTAAGACCAAATATGTCCTCACTCCCCAATGTGTGAGCATTGCCAAGCTGACACATTTCCCTTGAATACGAGGTATGTGATTCACATGCTTTTAAGTGCAAACATGATGCTGTTGCAAGCCTTTCTATGTGTTCCCACGAGACTAAACAATCACCAGCAGCAGGCGCCACACTGGTGGAATCCATCTGCTCATTTGTCCAATCAGTATGGATGAATCTCTGCCATTGTTTGGGCCTATGAGATGAGCAGTGTTGTGTGGCTCTATGAATGGTCTTTCTTCTTGCAGTTGTCTTGAGCTTGTCTTCATTGGGAAAGTCAATGCTCTGAGTTTCTCTCCTGCGCTGGCTTGAGATTTGGATGGTTTATATTTTAGACTTGTGTACTGATAGTGCTTCTCTGTATGGCGGATAATTCCGGTGATTTAGCCATTGACTTGGTCAAACCACATTGGTACAAAAGAAAGTGTTTCCAGAGGCCATTGACAGAACTTTGAAAAGTACAGTCACATTTAGTAACATATTTGTACTCATTATGTATATCTTTTCAGCTGTCGTACATTTTACTAAGCAATGTTTCTGGTTTGACTTTCATCCTTGTTGTTATAGTTTACCTTGGTTTATCTTCATTGGGGATTTAAAGTGCTTGATAGCATCACTCAAGTTGTTTTGGGATACATTTCAAAGATGATTCAAAGTTATTCGGCCAATGTGTTTGAAATCCCCCTTTTATTAATCACCGTGTGCAGATGAAATACTATCTTTGAGCTGACAGTATCCCTCTCTCACATTTTCTGGCTGCCATTTGTGCCATAAATCATTCATTTTATAATAAGAATGTCGAAATATTCCAAGTTAAATCAGCTTTTTATGTCTGTTTGAGTGTCTATTATCCCTCAGCTGCACATCCCGCCTGCATAATTTTCATCTGTGGGATGTTTTAACACACCGGGGCAAAAGAACAGAATGTGCATCCAAATCTAAGCTCTATGAAAATAATTTGAAGATGAACCACTGCAATATTCTTTCAATCCTGATGCAGCAAAGTGGGCGGTGTAAAAAAACGAAACGAGGACCTGCGTCATATTTATTTCCTGAGTACATTCCTTTGTACCTGGAGTCAAATCTGCAGGGTGCCAAGTATAACAAAAACAATTATAACATCTTCTTCCTCAGACCTTTGCTTTGTCTTCAGGATGCTTGCAGGCTATATCTGTTGAGTGACTGCACCAGGACTGCATGATGTTTTTAGAAGTGGCAGCTGGGAGTTGTAAGGGTGCATCTTTTGGAGGAGGATCTTGACAAGGTGTTTGAGGTAGATACCGTAGATAGGTAGACACACCTTTAGATACACGTGTGGATGTTTTATGAGCACAGAGCTGGAAATCTGCTCAAGGAAACGGAGTTGTGGATTCAAATTGACAGTTGGACGTGGGTCGAACCAACGTCGATCGTTCCAAATTGGTAAATGTGTGTTTTTCCAACTCTCCTTCAGGACTCTGGGAATAAGTGCTACGTGGCTTGGGTGAACTGCCATTTATATCAGGATAGCATTATTAATATCTGCATCTCCAATATGAAAATAGCATCTCAGTCATCATGTTCTGCCACGCCCCATGCAACCCCCAATGGGGAAATAGTAATTGATCATAGACCAATTGTGTTTTTTACTTCACCTTTCCTGTCTGTTATTACCCTTATCTTTCTATCTCCATGCCCCTTGTAAAAGGTATGTGTTCTGTTATACGTTTGAAGCCTGAACCTCACCAATGAGTTATCAAAGTATTCCCTACTGAACCATTATACATCTGTTTTCACAGATTGAATAGAAGTCTCCTGGATGTGTAACCTGACATTTAATGTGTTGATAGTTTGGTGTATTTAAGGTTTGATTTGAGGCCTTGAGGAAAGTCCTAATAGTTATACAGACCTTCTCAAAACTGGCACACTTGGACGCACACTACCATACATCCTCTACTCCATCAGGTGTCCCTGAGCGATACAAAGCATCTATAAGGTCTCTGTTTTGCGGCCGGCTACCACAACACACTCCTAGGGAATTTCCCTTTGGGGATCAATATCAAAGTATCCGTACTGACGCTCAAGTACCAAGTCACGGGGATGAAAGGCATGTTATTCTCTCTCGCATATCGCTGCTTGGTGTGGTTAATGGTGGATACCCCTGCAGTTTGAGCAGTTGCGTCTTAAATTGGTGAGAAAAGAAAATAGAATTGGCAGACCTGCGCAGGCATTTTGGAAATCCCACAAGTGCACATCTTGTTGGCTGTTTCCTTTAATGGCTGGGATTCTGGCCAAGCCTATTTCCTCTTATGCTGGTGCTGACACAAGGACTGAAGGTGTGTTTAGATATTTCAAAGCTAGGAGAATACTGTTATTGCTGTTTTTGAACCGGTTTTTCACATTATTTGAGAGTAGAGCAGAGACAATTAAAACTAAGGTCCAGGCTGTTTTGGCAGATGTTAATGTTGCATTACATGATGTCTGTTTTTGTTCAAAGCTCTGTGGCTGCTGAAGTAAGTTCCTAATAGCACATCCTGCCTGACGTATAGTCCTGATCATATTTCTGATGTACTGCTGATTGTTGTTTGGTGACAGCGACTGTAGGACTGTTTGTTCCAAGACAGCATGGCTAATACATGACACACACACATGCTCCACATTGCATTATTGTTTAAACTTGAACCGGGTTGAGCTGATTTGACTGGACAGCTCTCGGTGTTTTTGTTCCTCCGTGCACTGCGAGTGTGTGAGTGTGTGTGCGGGACCCACTGTGTAAGCATTGCAGAGTTGGTGGTCCACAGTGGGCTATGTAAATATTATTCCAAGCGTAAATTCTCTGCCACTCATCCACACAAAAGGTATGCAGACATAGGTTGAATTGTGCGTTTGGAGAGACAAAGAGATAAAGTAGGTTTTTATTGCCATACATTATGCTAACATGATATTAAACGCTCAAAGAGTTAGGGTTGTTTTATGTAAAATTGAGATTCCTAGCATGACTAATCTAGATTTTTTGAACATGTGACAAAAAAACAGCTCAATAGTTGCATACAATTACAGCGTTTATCCTTTATTATGTTTATTATGCTCATCATCATTGATCCACTGGCCTGTTCTCTTGTCATGCACATAAACATTTAAGGAAAATGCATCTGTGTGCAAGCTGATTACAGCAGCGAGCTATTGATTGTTTTATTTACTGCTTTGCTTTTGACTCTGCCGCCATTCCACACAATATCAAGATGAGACTTTCATAGATTCTTTGTATTGCTGCTCACTTTAAAAAAGGCTTAAAGACAGATGACCACTTTCAAATTAGAGCCAAAATATTTCCCAACGTTTTTGAGGGTCCATGTTTGTTTAGATACCTAGATGTGTTCAAGGTCGTTAGTTGCTGAATAGTGACCCTTTTTTAGTGTTGAAGACATCTTTGCTCCTCTTGGATGTTAGATTTTTTTATACATCATAGGTTTTCAAACATTAACTAGCAAGAAAGGGTCTGGGAACAAGGTTTCAATCTTTGAAAGTGTAGGGCGGAAAAACAATGAGTTGAGTTGGTGTTTGCGGAAAGGTTCTTGAAAGTAACTTTTATCAAATGAAAATGTAGTCTCAGTCCCTCTGGGTTTTGAACATGCGTTATCCAAATCTCATGAAGGATATACACATAATGTTTGACTTGGTGGTGTGCCCTTCATTTTTGTGAAGATCTTAAAACTGAAACAATTAATTCATTTGTTCACCAAATTCGCCATACTCTTAACAAATATTGCACCAGTTGCGATTTAAAGAGGACCAATTATGCAAAATCCACTTGTTCATGTCTTTTCTACATCAACATGTGTCCCCTCTGTGTAAAGAGATTCTGGAAGTTTCAGGAAAAAAGATTCTCTCTCTTTTTGTCCTGATCCATTTATATAAAAACCTGTCTGAAAATGAGCTGATCAGATTTTGTCCACTTTATGATGTCATTACGATTTTTTGTCTTCTGTAACCATTAGCCAATCAGCAACCAAGGTAACCCCCCCCACACCTTATCACCTGAATCTCCTCCTAGAGCACCATTGAGTTCTTGTTAACCAAATCTCTCTCAGAGGGGCGTGGGGAGGGGCTCTTTATTTTCATCTAAAGTAACAGACAGAGAATCAGCACTTTTGAAACAGGGCTAAAACAGAGGGGATTATGGGTAATGCTGCAACGACCTGTTTGGTATTTGGAGCCAAACATTTCTGAGACATGTTTTTTATATAACTGAGACCTATAATATATTGATGAAAAACAGTATAATAGGGGACCATTAAAGGAATGGTCCACTCATTAGATAATTAATCAAAACTTCAGTATTTAGTGAAACGTTATGTTTAAACCATACCCTGAAGAAATCAGCGATATTCTCCGGTAAATAATGATTTTATAGCTCTTTTTTATCAAGACCTGTATATTCCGTCTGGCCGCCGCCATGTTTGCCATTTTCAGTAGTCACGTGATGGTCGTGACGTCATCCATGCGTTCACTTTGTCAACACACGGAAACATGGTGGGGTATTTCAGTTCGGACTCGTCAGCAGAGGAACAAGTTTTGACCAATGTCAAGAGATTGGATGGGGGAATTCAGCCATACATATCAGTATGACAATACGACACCCACTGTCCTTAGACCCTCACATCGTACAAGGAAAAACTTCCGAAGAAAACCCACAGTTTAAAGGGAACATGGGAGAAACCTCAGGGAGAGCAACAGAGGAGGGATCCCTCTCCCAGGACGGACAGACGTGCAATAGATGCCGTGTGTAAATTGAAAAGATAATACATTTGCAACATAGGTAGTCCAAATGTTTGGAAATGTATGTGTGTATAATGGGAAGATGATATAAGATACTATATGTATGCATGTAGTACCACCCTTGCTAGCGATTCCCTCTCTAGTTTAGCATACTCAGCTTCGTTGTCCCTGGCCATAGAATCACGATTTTATGGGGCCGGAAAAACTGGGGGGAAATACACACTAGCCGGTACTACGCTATGTGGAAAGGCCACCAAAAACTGTCCTGGCCTGGACGTTAAAACGGGGCTAGCCGCTGCAATGGAAATGCGCTATAACATACCTTATTCTTACTCCGAGCACTACTTCTGCTCCTCCGTCGCTTCACACTTGCAGAGGGCGATTTCTCAACTGGCCGAACTGGTGTCCTGGTCGGTGATGACACCAGAAAGACCGATGGTACTGCATCTCCATTGAGTAATGGTTGTTCTTTAAATCCCATGTTATGTTTGATCATACTCTCAGAGTAGTCGTCCGGAAATGTGAAATGTTCGCTGCATACATGAGCCTGTAAATCTCTCGGTTCGGGCCGGCCACATTTCGCTAGCCACTGCCTCTGAATGTACTTCTTACGCTTACCTTTTGGCAACAGATGGAACTAAGCATTCCGTGGATTGTTCCTATCCGAATTATGGCAATATTTCGCGATACAGTGAGGCATATTTGAAGAGAGAAACTACAGTAAATAACATGGAGATCAACGTGTCTTCGAAAACCAAACGCATGGATTACGTCACGTCCGGGAAATGGCGGCGCCCACAGTGTTGATGTTATTTCGGTATATAATCAGTTTAAAATCACTGATAATGTCATCGGATTAAAAAAAAAAAGAGAGAGACTGGCAGAGACTGGTCTGTTTTATCGGATGATAATTTTTAAAAAATGAGTGTCATGAGCATACCATTCCTTTAAGACATTGCAGGAGGCTGTGTTGCGATTTCCAAACAATTTTGATAAATTTGACAGCCCTAGGCTGCGTCTCACTTCGGTTATTTTTAATTTCCTCGCTCCTCGGTCTCTGTCTCACTGGAAGTTGATTTGTCTGCGCCATCTTGAGTAGCGTCCCAGTGGCCTTATTTGTGCCGGAGGACCGAGAATCGAGGAGCGATAACGGAGGAGCGATAATCGAGGAACCACCAGACCATCCTCCGGTGAAATCCTCAGAAACTCGCCCCGCCCCCTTGCTGTGTATCGCTCACTGATTGGTTGATGCAGCACATGCACTGATCTGATGCTTCTTGACATGAGAGCAGTTTAACAGCAGAGTGAAGAAAACACATGAACCTCACGGGAGTCCCTCCTCAGTTTATACTGTGTTTTGTTTCAATTAATATATAATTTAGTTACAAATATGTGATATATCTGAACAACAAAGTGGACAAAAATCTTTTTATTCATTTATTGGAAGCATTTTCATGATCGCTTTTTTAATTTTACATTTTCATTTATTGTCATTTCCATTCAGTCATTAAGTTCTATTTAAAATGTTAATTTGCTACATATCCAAACAAACCAATGAATGTTAATCTAACTGGGTTTTGATAAATAACATATCTCTTTTTCTTCTTTCAATTATTTTATTTCTATTGTGCACTCTAATCAATATTAATCAAACTTGTTCATTTATAAATTTTAAGAAAGACGTTTATCTTTTTCGAAAATGAGTTCTTCTTTTATTTATTTGGGTCTACGACAGATGATACAAATGTTTATGTCATATCTGTACTAACAGAGGCAACGGGGACAGAGCTGGCTGCTGTCAGACGATCAGCTGTGCGGAGTCATCACAAACGGACGTCGCTTCACGTGACGCCCCGGAGGAAAGGACGTCCCATTGCTATTAAAACTCATTTCCCTGCTTCTCGTAGTTTCCTTGCGTCTCTCCATGCTTCCGACTAAACGCAGGGAAAGGAAGGATTCCATTTAACCGAAGTGAGATGCAGCCATAGTCCTGAAACCGGCTGTGTGCGCTCCTTTAAGAGTATCCCAAGCAGGAATCTCTCCAGTAGATAATGTAGTGCAGTCAATTACACCTGCATCGACTTGTTCAGCACTAACACCGCCTGCGACACTATCACTGATTGTAAGGTGTCACTGGTTAGATGGTAATAATTTGATACACAGTGATTGGATCAGATTCTGGGGGCCAGACAAGGTTAATCCATTACAGACAAGTGGATTCATCATGCTATCGGTCTCTATTAGTCATCCTATACTCTAAACACGGTGAGAGCCACTCTTGCTTTTCGTTCCTAAATGGATACAGATGGAGCCGGGCTATGGACACATTTTTATTTTTTTATATTTACCACACATACAGAGAACAACCTTTTTGTGATTAGAGGCACTTGTTAATGATATTCACCTTCAGATGAAGAGTTTGGATCAATTCATTCCACCTAATTTAAGCAGGAAAACATTGTGAGGGACCCCATTTAAAACAATCAAACACCTATTTGTCTATTCCAGGTTATGGCGCATTGAGCCAGCTGTGTACAATTGGAGAGAGAATAAAGCCGACTGGGAGGGGGGGGGGGGGTAAACATTCAAAGTTAGAATCTCCAGCATGAAGAATCTCATTAAAACATAGCCTGGATGAGTGTTTCGGATGATAAGAGGCCTGACTGTTTGCTGCGGGGGGAACAGCAGTGATAAAATGGCCCCTAATAAACTCTGTCTCCGGGGCATAACGTTTGAATGGTCCCCTTCCTCCAACTCCCACAGAGATGTCAATTCTAAGGTCTCATTCCATGTGTTTGTACTGTGTGTTTGTGTGTGTGTGTGTGTGTGTGTGTGTGTGTGTGTGTGTGTGTGTGTGTGTGTGTGTGAGTTAAAATGATTTCTTCGCAGCCGTGTGAGGGATAAAGAGATTTAGCCTTGATGACAGCAGGTTGTCCTTCTTTCGCTGCCACTCAGACTGGCATTCTGTAATGTGTGTGTGTGTGTGTGTGTGTGTGTGTGTGTGTGTGTGTGTGTGTGTGTGTGTGTGTGTGTGTGTGTGTGTGTGTGTGTGTGTGTGTGTGTGTGTGTGTGTGTGTGTGTGTGTGTGTGTGTTTTCCAACACACCCAGATAGGCTTCTTTGCATCTCTCCATCTTTTTCAGTCTCAGTGCTGGTTTCGCTCTCTTGATATTGAGCTGTGTGTGTGTACTTTGAAATGCAAAGGTATTTGTGTGTGTGTGTGTGTGTGTGTGTGTGTGTGTGTGTGTGTGTGTGTGTGTGTGTGTGTTTGATGACCCAATACATTTGGCCTGTGCTCAGGATTACAGCAAATTGGAGGTCATGAGGTGTGTATCACTGCACAGACAGAGGGATCCTGTCTCTCTGACGTATAACGTTTTGGAAATCCCTGCACATTCCTCACAGTGTGTGTGTGTGTGTGTGTGTGTGTGTGTGTGTGTGTGTGTGTGTGTGTGTGTGTGTGTGTGTGTGTGTGTGTGTGTGTGTGTGTGTGTGTGTGTGTGTGTGTGTGTGTGTGTGTGTGTGTGTGTGTGTGTGTGTGTGTTCATCTGTGAGTCTGTGTTCCGTTATTGAAGGAGGAAACTTTCAGCAATGACATGTTATCACTCAAATGCCATGCATCAGACATGGCAGTGATATTACAAAAATATTAAAACAATTGTAACAACTGTAAATTATTAAAATGCAAAACTACATGCATTTGTAATTCCATGTAAAGTCACAAAAAAAACAACATGGTGGAAACAGCTGAGCTTCATTTAAGACCTGCAAGTTATGCGTAGCTTTCAAAATATAATTCATCTGAAAATCCACTTTACGGTGCAATTTACAACGGCCTGTTCTTTTAACCGCAGCACAGTTGAATGCCAACTGTCAATTAGTACAGCTGGAGGTGAATGCTTGTTCAAACACATAATTTACTTATGACAGTTTTTTGTTTTGCCAATAACAGGCTTTCATGTGGGAACCATTGTCATTCAGCTGTTAGTTTTTGTTAAACGAAACAAAGGGTTTGTGGAAGACATGTCTAAGATATGATTTTGATTATGCTAAGTTATCAAAAAAGCATTCTTTTGTTACCAAAACTCAAAAACGGGCAAGCTTTGTGCATATGTGCGCATGATATACAGTAAGGTGTGTGTGTTGTTGGATTACTTCCAGTACAGTAGGATCTTTGTTTATCCTCAGGCTCATTGTTTACAGACTCTCAAAATGATCTGGAACTAATAGCACTGACTTTCATGTGCGTAAACGCAGGGAGTACAGTGTGTATGTGTGTACTCGACAGATGCATGTGTGTGTGCATTCCCACACTGAGCATGTGTTTATGCAGTGACCCTCTCCTGCCTCAGGCTCTGAGTGGATGACTCTACAAAGCACTCCAGAGTGTGTGTGTCTCCAACTTGGTGTGTAGGTGCCGAAAGCTTGTGGCTGTTAAATTAAGATCGACATTTGCTGTGGTTCGACACAAGAAGATTGATACCCCTCTCTGAAAGCTGCTGCTAGTAGCTAGTTAGCTTAGCATAAAGGTCTGAAAGAAACACCGAGCACCTAGCTGTTATTATAAATATTTTAGTTTTTAAATTATTGCACATTTTTACTTTCAAATACATATTGTATTCTAAAATAAGTTCTGGTTCTGATTAAGAGAAAACATTGTGGCCATAACTACAGTGGGATGCGTAGGAAGACATTACCTCATCATCAGCGTGCTTCATAAAGCGTCCTGCCAGCCAAAGGTTGTGGTTCATCAGAACATACTGATGAATCTGATTGGTCAAAGGTTAAAGGTAAATCTGAGTGAAGCTACTGGTGTTCAGGGTCAGAGGGTTAATCTGTTAAGGGTTAGTCAATCGAGTTCTTGAACATCCCCCTGCTGTTTCAAAACAGTAAAACAAGTAACTTCTGCCCTTGAGTTGTATAGAGTGGCGAAGTCACGCCCATCTACTTCCGCCCCATGGGACCTTATTTCGGAAAAAATTATGTATTGAAGTCAATGGAGAGAGAAAGATTATCTTTCGATCCGTTTGAATTGTGCCACGAATTACACTTATGATGTTTGTCAATCTTAAAAAATCATTTCCATGTCATGAAAAATACGCAACTAGAAAGACTACAAGTCCCAGAGTCGCGTAAGTGATGTCATTAACGTTACACATTACTCACCGACACCTTGTAAAGCCGGTCCCGCATGCTGGCTCTTACGGAACCGACTAACGAGTTCTCAACATGCCCAGACTTGTAGTGATTTTCACCTCTTTTAATACTTTTCGCCTCATTCTGAAAGAAAGAAGTGAAATGTGCCAACGTGACGGCCATCTTGGTGTTGGTGACGTGTGGGAGACCAGAGATGTAGTTCATTGAGTGGTTCACAAAAAAAATGTGTTACTTCACAGTTTTACGACGCATTTAAAACAAATTGACTTGCAAAATTATCTTTTAAATTGACAAACATCATATGTGTAATTTGTGGCACAATTCAAACGGGTTCGAAAGATAATCTTTCTCTCTCCATTGACTTCAATACATACTTTTTCCTAAATAATGTCCCATGGAGGTCCCCCGGAAAGGGAGGGACTTCGCCTCTCTATGGGTGTTTAACTATGCCTATACATACAGACATCTATTTATGTAACCTATTCTATCAGTTTTTTGGCTATCATTCTTTTGTATTATTTCATCTCTTCTTTGTATGGAACATTTAAGTGTCATATTAGTGTTATTATTTTAGTTAAGTTAGGTTTTGTTTTGAAGGCAGCTTCAGGCACTTGGGGATTTGGCTATTTATTAGAGACAGGTGGAGTGGTTAGTCCCAGGAGAGGCATATCTTTTTTTACAAGATCAAGAGAGGATGTTAAAGCCATGTTTCTTTGTAGCCTACTGTTTGATTGTTAAAGGGAGAGAACAAATTAAACTGTGAAAATGGAGGACAATGGAGCTACCTGGTGCCTCAGCAGCAGTTTGAGTTTGTTTTTTGTTTTGTTTGCTTTTGCCGCTAGAGTTCTGAATGTCTAATTCCCTACACACTGCGTGTCTCTACGCCGTCGGAGAGCTGCAGACAGACGAGTGCTACCTCTGTGACACACGCTGCCGCCAGACGTTTCTTTTCACCTGCCAGTACCCTGATACTATCAGACAATCCATGAATAGCTTCTCCGCCTTTTCACTGTACGTCTCCGCTCTTGTCCAACATTTTATTCCGATGTGTGATATCAAACCAAAACAGTGAAGGCAGATGGGAATTGATTTATAGTATAGAGAAGAAGGATAAACACAGCAGACTGCCTGCCCAGTCTGTGTCTCTCTGTCAGAGAGCTGTCAGTCACGTGGCAATGCCTAGCTGATTGGCACTCCTTTACTGTGGGAGGGCTTTTTGGCAGTTGTTGCCATGGCTACGCATCATGTTGATGATGGTGTAGTGTTTGCTGTGTTTTCATCATCCAAAACCTGCCCTGTCTCTCATTATGGAAATCCATACTAGAAATATGTCCGTTTCTTTCACATGAGACTCAGATAAATGACAGGATGCAAGTGTTTGTGAGTGAGGGTAGCAGGTGGTGGGAAATCAGACACAGGGCAAACATTTTGGAGAGGAGACGGAGAGACACAGATGGATGGATGACACTGAAGAAATGGTGGAAACAAATGAAGTTGTGGATAGAAACAGACAGGTGAGGTTTAAGAGAGAGAAAAGGGAGTACAATAGCAGGATGTTAGAAAAATGGGAGCTTAAAGTCGAGACAAGAGAAAAGGGAAAAAAATGTGATGAAAGAGATAAATGTGAGAACCGGGACCGAGAGAGGAGATGATGAAAGAGCAGAGCAGCACAAGGCGGGAACTGAAAGGGACAGACATTGATAATTTGAATCCAATCTGTTCTGCGAGCCGTGTGTACTTTGCTCCGGTCCGACTGTTGGACAAAGTGTTCAGCCAATCACGTGTGTGAGTGATGAGCGGACACCTCTGTACTTTCTCCGGCCCTTTCTTTCTAGTTGACGGTTGCTGCAGTGAAGATGCAGCGGCTTCCTCGTCCTCAAAACACAGCAACTCTCTCACCCCACCCTCCCCGCTCTCCAAAAAAGCTGCTGCTGAATAATGTGTGCTCTTTTCTTTGTTTCTCTTTCTCCTCCTTTGTCTCTTCTTGCTGCTTCAAACGTGCGCAAGTCTTGAGTGCAAATGCACCAAGGCACTTTTTTTCACCGTACTGCAGTATGAAATATGCATTTGCACTCACTCGCACTAGACTAAAGGGGTCTTTTTATTTGATAATGAGACCACTCGCGGAAATTAATTGGCGGGGTGTTTTTCTTTCTCTCATCATTACTGTCAGTGTCTCAGTATTTTGCATTGGCCGACTCCCAGGCTGTATTGATTTACGAGGCACGACTGTGTGTGTGTTTGTACGAGATGTTCTGGAGGTCAAGGGATAGATCTGAAGGCGAGTAGAGATCACTGAGCAGTGGATTTACTCTGGTGATAAATTAGGGCCGTAGAGTCGGAGATCAAGCAGGTATAGTTGAAATATGAAGTGGCCACAGTGACCAACCACACACACACACTTACACCCTTTAGGATCCTCAAGGCGTGACAAATATCCCAAGAAAAGGTGGTCATGTATTTATATTTATAGTGGCGGAGCTGGGAGGGTGAGGTCGAGCGGGGGTTCCTCAGGGAGCGTGCATTGGCCCGCGTCAGATTATCATCAGATCCTTGCTTCTTCCTTATGTAACATCTTTACGATTGCTTAGTATTCAGTTATGTTTTTAGGTCAGATTGCCCTGTTGCATTTCCAGTAACTGCCGTAACTAACGAGCTTTTTGTTGTTGTTTGGGTGTGTGTTTGTCCTGCATGTGTGTCTTTGTGTTCCCGCTGTTCTCCCAGAGTCAAGCTCCACATGAATAACACAGCAGCCCTCGTCTTGCCGCTGATCACATTACTGTCTGATAGATGGTTGGAATGACAGGAAATCACACATACTAATAAAAAGAGAGAGAGAGAGCTCGACCATTTGTAATGGCCTACTTTGTATGGACAGCTTTTTATCACACACTAATGTTTCGGAGGCCCCATTCTGCATAAGCACAGATGCACATTATTTCCCACAGACAAACACTTACAGACGATGATCGAACCAGCTAGTTATTGAGGGTGTACCTATGTTAGGAAATGGTTGGGAGTGCATGCATGGATGCGCTCACGTATGAGGATGCACATCCGTGTGTGCAGTAGTATGAAAGAGTAATGCAGAGAGGGATGCATAAATAAAATATCTGGGAAACCCATCAGCATAGCACTACGTTGTCATGGCAATGCACAGTGTGAGTGAGAAAGAGAGATCGAGATCACATCACTGCAATGTTTTAGCATGTGTATGTAACTTTGTTTAGGCACAGACCTCCTTCAGTACTAAGTAAGCACGAACGGCCACAGTTTCTACTTTTGCCGCAAATGATGTCACCTGAATACGCTGCAAAGCAAAAAAAGGAATATCTATGAACTAATAATACTCTACGTACTGTGAAATGTTTACATGCTTTAATGTTCGAAAAGGTGTACGGTCTAATTCAGTTATCAAGCACTTTATAGTTATGTTATGCTTTTACTGTAATATTAAATACGAGGAGTAAACGTGTATTTCTAAGGCTGCATCTTTTGCCAAATGTGTGGCTTCTCACTTGTTAATTGTCCTTCCATGTGTGTGTGTTTGTGTGTGAGTATAATAGATAAGAGATGCTTTTACAGCAGTAGAATAGAATTGGTCACACATGCAGAGCACATAGCACACACAGTGAAATGTGCTCTCTGCTTTTAACACATCCCAGAGTCTAGTACTAGGAGCAGTGGGCAGCTATTGTACAGCGCCCGGGGAGCAATGAGAGTGGGGGGGGGTGTCCGGTGCCTTGCTCAAGGGCACCACGGCAGGGCAGGAGGTGAACTGCGACCTCTCCAAGTAGCAGTCCACACTCCATATTTAGGTCTGGTCGGGGACTTGAACCGGCGACCCTACGGCTCACAGTCCCCTACTGACTGAGCCGCTGCCGGACAATGTATAATGGATACAGCGTGATACTGCATCTCCGTAGAGACGTACAAACTGCAGCCTCTCCTCTCCTTTTCTCTTCCTCTCTCCACTCTGTAGCACATGTCTCTGCTTTGTCTAGTGTGTGTGTGTGTGTGTCTTAAAGAGAGAGAGAGAGAGAGAGAGAGAGAGAGAGAGAGAGAGAGAGAGAGAGCGATGGACAGTGTGCATTAGTGTGTGGAAGTGATGTGTGGAGAAAAGAGTTCACAGCAGCCTAGTTCTACGATGATCGAAGGTTGTCGGTGAACATAATTGGCGGGTAAATGTAAAGTGGATGTGCGGAGTTTGTTGGAAGCAGCCTCATGCAGCACACGTTTACGTTAACATTTGAGTGTGTCTGTGTTAGAGAGGCGAGGTAGAGGCAGAAGTCCAGGACGGTGGGATTCTCTCGTAGAATAAGCCTCTTACTAAGAACTCTACCTGGTTACTAGGCAACAGAATGGCACCGCTGCGCATTAGAGAATTGGGGAGGGGGTTGGTTTAGATGTGTGAGAGTGTCCATGTTCATGTGCTGAGTCAATAACTCTATTATTTATGAGTGCTATATAGAGAGAGCATGTGTGGGTAGGGGAAATAAGGGGTAAAGTAGTGTGTATTTCAGTGTGTGTGTGTGAGATGTACACACTGTATATGTTATACACCGAAAGTAACACATCAAAGGATTTAGCCGCTTTTGCAGTAGCTAAAAAGGCAATAAGATGTTTATTGCATCACAGAGCAGTGGCTTTCTAATCGGGTCGCTTTGAGAGGCTGAACTCCCTTATAAATAACCTCAGCACCCACCATAACCCCATAAAACGAAGAAAAAGATGGAGGGCTAAGTTTATAGCGGCCATGCTCAATCCTAGACTGCTGCTCATATCAGATGTTTCTTTGGTTGACTTCCTTCCTATGCGTTGGAGTGTATAACCCACACCAAATTGAACTGACAGTGAACCAAGAAGACGTCACATCTGCTTGTTTGGACGCTCGATTGAATCAAAGCAAAGACATGTCATGCTCCCAATTTCTCTTACTCTGGTCTTATAAAACACTGCAGGGACTCTCTGCTCCTTTTGAGCTGCAGCGTGAACAGAGTCACACGAGGAGAGAGTTCACGAGGGTACAATATTCAAATGTAAAAAGTTATAATCCCTCTTTCAGTCGAGGCTTCAGTTGGGCCATTACAGCTGACTGGCTTCAGTGTCAACGTTCTACACGCTGACCCGGATGTTAATCAAACTGTCAAAATGGGGAATCATGCTGCTAATGTAAAAGTGCAGGCCTTAACATTGTTAGATTTCAGGAGGGAACTGGTATGAATGTGGGATTGTTGGCATTTAATTCATGGGCACTACTGGTATCTTTCCATTGTTTCATTTCATTTGTGAGGGTCCTTTAAAGGTAGGGTAGTTTCAGAAACCAGCTCGAGATACACTTTTTGTTATATTCCATGGAATGCTCTTAACATCCCGATAGCAATGAATATCTTAAGTGCTTTGACAAAAAATCCATACAAAAATGTCATCTGTAGAAGCCGTAATACTGTAAAAAGTACAACCTACGTACAACCTACCTGCCTGTCAGCCTCCCATCGGGGTACAAACTTCTCTCGTGCCCTCATTGGTCATGTGCGCGTTCGTGTGTGTTGGAGGAGGGGCTCTATAAGGAAGTGGCATATTTTCTCCGGTTGTGTATTTTCAAATTCTCGCGATCTCGAGCCGGTTTCTCAAACGTACTTACCCCACCTTTAATGTAGATACATTTACACAATTAGTGAACAGGAAGAGATTTCAGACACAGCCCTTGTCTCATCCTTTGTTAAATGCTTTTTAAATTCAACTCAGTGCATGGCTTTGCCAGTTTGAATGTCTACTTCCTATTAAAACAGTAAAAGGATTGCATGTGAAGGAATTTAAGTACACATCTGCTCGAAGACTAATCCTTGCTACGATGCTTTGAGTGAAGCACTGACTGAAATATAGCCACAGTTTATTCAAAGGTAAATGTTGAATCTGTTTTGAACCAGAAGGAAGACAGTTCGATTCAACTAAATAAATTAACTGCTCTCCCTGTAAATGATTTATTGTTGTCTTGATTGAACTTTGCATTGTTTGTCTATCTCATAAAGGTTACGCACACACACAGACACACATACAGGCAATGGCTCACTGCAGACGGATTCATCTTCCACAGACAGCGCAAATGATCATTAATTATCTCTTAGAGGATGCAGCCTTATCAAAAACTGTTGTTGTTTGCTGCTCTGTGTGTGTGTGTGTGTGTGTGTGTGTGTGTGTGTGTGTGTGTGTGTGTGTGTGTGTGTGTGTGTGTGTGTGTGTGTGTGTGTGTGTGTGTGTGTGTGTGTGTGTGTGTGTGTGTGTGTGTGTGTACAACACTGCTGTTTAACGTCCATTAGTCTGTAATGAAGGAACGCTGGTTCTCTGTCTACCTTCTAATGGACATCTATTATCACAGTTCAAAACACAAATGGAAACGGCACCACACACACACACACACACACACACACACACACACACACACACACACACACACACACACACACACACACACACACACACACACACACACACACACACACACACACACACACACACACACACACACACACACACACACACATACACACACACACACACACACACACACACACACACACACACACACACACACACACACACACACACACACACACTGCATTTTCCTAGACACACATGTGTGTGAGATATGAGGGCAACATGAAGCAGCTGACCCAGCTGAAGTGCAGGAGGTCTGCTGCGTGTTAAACAGCCTGAATTTAGCTGAAGTGGCTATATAATGGTGCAGTTATATACTTGTCTGGAGAGGGAAGAGCCATACGTCACAGAACAAAACGCTGCTTCACCGACAATAGAGCCAACTGTCAGCAGAGCGCTCATAATGCTGCACTTATAAAATAGATCAATTTGAGGAACAACATTGCATAACACTTTCACGCATATCTTTTCAACAGCGGGGAAACAAATATGGTTTGAAGATGCACTGCATGTATTCAGGTTTTAGTTAACTTATGCTAAATCACTCAGTCAAACTACCCATCTACAGTTACGACTATTATTTTGATAACTTAGAATGGTAGGAACCATACAATGGTGTGTTTCCACATGATATTTGAATCTACTTAAAGCTCTTTGATCAGGGCGAGGTGGGGTGCAGAGCCTTGCGGTGAAACAGCTCTATACGTTTATTTTCTGACGACCCCTGCTAGTTTGCGCAGCTTCATACAGCTGTCATGTGATTTCAAGCGCTCCTTGTCTCTGGGTGAAATGTACATAATGATTATTTATTTACACAGTAGACTGTGTAATACCTATAATCATAATTGTCACACTTATAATTAAAGGAACGTCTAGCTGTAGAGATATCAAAAGTAAACTTGAGAGTCGGCGAGGATTCTTGGCAAAACATCCCATAATTCTGAGTGTGCTTCGATTTATGATCTAAAACCTCCTGCGTGGATGAGAACTATGCACATCTTTATATTATGTTTTTCTGTAGCTGTGTCATCACTTCTGTATTCACCGCTGCCTCTCTGTTCTTTGATAAATGTGCAGGTCAGAGGTCGCTGACATAAGCAATAGCAGCCATAAAAACCTAGCTGGAAGCCTGAGGGAAATTAAGCTGTCACACAGAGACCCTGACATGCTCTTTAATATGTTTGAGTACCTCTTTTCCCTTTGTTCACACCTAAGCTTCTCTATTGGTAGCTTACACGTCCTAATTCCCAGCTGGGGATCAATAAAGCTGAGGTTTCTGTATCATTTTTTAACTTTAGTGAGGTTTAAAATCAATTTCATGCAAGTGGTAAATATCACAATTTTGCTGTGAACTCTTTTATGTCTGGCGCTCTCTGGTGTGAAGGAAACAGGAGAGGAATCCCACTATGACGGCATTCAGAGCTGGAGACGTGACTAAAAACCGGCTGATAAACTCAGTTTGGTGCAGTTTTAAAGCACCCCCGTGTATTCAGAGAGTGCTTCACTCAACATTGGAGCTGTGTGGGCTCGGGAAGGAACGAATATGGTGTGGGTTTCTTTCTCCATCCATTACGGTGCATTCCCCAAGTAAAACCTCACGCAGTGGGAAGCAGAATGTAGAATGACTAGACCTCGGATTGTAAGAGTCTACAGTTTGCACACAGCTAATTGGGCATCATCGGTTTCCCATCAGCCATTGAGAGACGCATTGGACAGAGTGAAATGCCAAACCATCTGGAAAAGCATTATTCAGACAGTGTAACCTGCAATTAACCTAGCTAGGAGAACCATTTGGGGTTTCACCTTTAAAAAAACAAATACATTTAGAGCGGCAGTAGCTTGCCGATGTTGTGTTCATGCATAATGCGGCAGAGGACAGTTGTCATGAGTGGTAGTTTGCATTTGTGTCCCCGTGTGTGTGTGTCTGTTTGCTAGCAGTTCCAGTTTGTGTCTGTGCCATAGCGCGCTACAGGCATAAGAGTGCTAACATGAGTGTGTGTGACAGAACTCCCACACACTGAGCTCTGATCTGGTTTGTTCCGGTTGGCGGCCTTGCGTCGGTATGGCGATGGACGCTGGACAGGGCCTCCTTTGGCTGGCTGAGCGGCAGAGACTTAACGAGATGCTGTGCTAACGAACAGATCTGAGTGCAGCCGTCTGAGTGTGTGTGTGTGTGTGTGTGTGTGTGTGGGAGAGGGTATATGTATGTGTGTGTGTATGTGTGTGTGATTGTGTGTGTGAGGATGTGTGTCGGTGCTGGTGTGTGTGTCATCTGTCAGCCCGGCTCAGGACAGCGAAACTGAAGTCCATATTGGCCTGTTATCGTCCACGCACAGACAAAAATCTTTAAAAGCCCGATCTTTAATTGAAAAGCAAACAAAACGAGACACAATGTCATTTATCATCTGTGCTGTCCTGAAAAACACACCCATCTCTGGGAACAGAAAACTAATGTCACAGCCATCAGTGATGTGAGGGGCAGTGAAATCAATTACAGAAAATCAGTGTTTGCCGTCTCGGAGACAATTAGAGGTCAGAAATATGAAAAGTCAAAGATGTTCACGCTGTATTGATTCCTCAAAGAGAGTTTTGTCCTTGTGGCTGTCGGCTGCAGATCAGCCCCCTTGCAGCTGATGGAGATCACTCTTGTGTAATTCAACTTCCTGGTAATGCTGGACATGTCCATATCAGTACAGAATATGTTTTGGTAATTCTTTGATGTGGGTCATTGTTGTCAACAAACTCTACTGAACTGTTGAGTTTATTTCCCCATGCTGATGCATTGTGGGTTGAGTTACGGCAACATGTGTTAAATTGAGAGGTGAACATAACTCGTATCAGTCCTTTTATCTCCGCTCCCTTTTTCATTATGAAAGGGAATCCTATTATTTCCTTCCCTGATTGTTGCTTTTACTGGTTACAATGGCAAGACTGCAAGATGAGATCAAGATCTACTGTCGCTGATTAACGTTAATTCTCTAAAAGGCTGAAATCAAACTTTTGGCAGCTGTAAAAAAATCAAACAACGTCAGTGATACTCCATGTACACATACTACACAGAGTATACAGTGATTTTCAACAACAATAACAGTGGCAACTATTCTCTAGAGGAATTATCAACCTGGTCATTTCAATTTCTGGAGCAAGCTTAACCTAATCAGATTCGATAAGGGATTCAAAGGGCTCGCTTGGGATTTGAAACTATTTGAACTTGATAATGGCATCGAGCTGTCCTTACTGAGTCTGGGCTTACACTGAACACCTGCCGTAAATACAGCAACACCATTTGAGGGAGCATCTCATGTAAATGGTGTACAAATGATGTTGCTCTTTGATAAAATATGTGTTACCATTGGAGACGCCTAGTTTTAGTAAGCTGTGTGACAATCCTATCATCAGAAATAAATGTATCAGTATTAATGTTACCCTTCCTACACTGTAGAGAGCTGCAGTCTGTTATATAAAACAAGATAAATAGGCTGCACTTGACTTATAAATCAGATAGGAATCAACAGTTAACAAAATATGTCTGGTATTCTGGAAGAATTCCACCACCTGTGTGTGTGTGTGTGTGTGTGTGTGTGTGTGTGTGTGTGTGTGTGTGTGTGTGTGTGTGTGTGTGTGTGTGTGTGTGTGTGTGTGTGTGTGTGTGTGTGTGTGTGTGTGTGTGTGTGTGTGTGTGTCGTGACAGAGCAGAACATTGTGCGACCTTGCATATTATTCCCTAATTTGGTAACTTACATGGTGAGCTATGGTGTGTGTGTGTGTGTGTGTGTGTGTGTGTGTGTGTGTGTGTGTGTGTGTGTGTGTGTGTGTGTGTGTGTGTGTGTGTGTGTGTGTGTGTGTGTGTGTGTGTGTGTGTGTGTGTGTGTGTGTGTGTGTGTGTGTGTGTGTGTGTGTGTGTCAGTGTGAGTGAGTGTGTGTCAGAGAATGTGTGTGTATATACTTACAAGCATTCAATGTTTTTCTGAATGATTACTATCAGGTGAAGTAGCTCCTAAGAATGTGTGTGTGTGTGTGTGTGTGTGTGTGTGTGTGTGTGTGTGTGTGTGTGTGTGTGTGTGTGTGTGTGTGTGTGTGTGTGTGTGTGTGTGTGTGTGTGTGTGCGTGCGTACACTTCTGAGAGTGTTACTGTTTAGAGTCCACCCGGCTTCCTGTGTTATAGCAGAGAGAGAAAGAGGGAGGTGAAGCGGCAAGAAAGCATAAAGCTATTTGAGAGTGGGAGAAAAAATCCGGCCATAAAGATATCAGCAGGGAGGAGAGAGGGAGAAACAAATTACACAATATGAATGTTTAAACAAAGCCGTGTGCAATGAGCGGTGATATAACTTTAGTATGCTGGGGATTTTGTGCAAGTAGAAAATGACCTCCACCTCAAAAACTTTTGTTCAAGCACGTGATACTAACCCATTGAGATGGATAACACAATGTGGGCTGTGGGAGGGGGGATGTGGCATTAACCGCCCAGCGTGGATAGCTGCTAATTTTACACTCATCCTAGCCCACCTAGCTTCGTGTCTGTACTTATTTGAAGTGCACACTTATCTGAAGAGGACGCTGTCTTCCTGGGCTCGGATTGGAAATAGGAATGGTTGGATTGAGACAAATGCATACAGGGACAGAAATAACTTTTACAGAGAGACTACAGTGAAAGTGTGGTTAGTGACTATGGAAACATGGTGTTTTCATAGCACTTGTATCATTCCATTGCTCATAGGCAACTTAAAGAGCTTAGTATGCACTTGCCATACCATACTCATACATGAAAGATAAAGTCGTTTCTCTGGGTTAAAATGTTGATCATACTTTACACTATTAACAGTGTTGGGTTAAGGGTTATTGCATCTTTATCATCCTCAATTCAAGTCAAACTCAATTAAATTAGAGACAATGGGTTTTTTGTGAACTAAGGACTATTTGCATTTGGGAACAGATTGATTATTTGACAAACTTACCAGGAACTGGACAATTGTTGTTCAACTCTCACTCTATTGAGTGCTGTACAGTATTTGAGTCCCTTCACTTTAGTTCAGATTGAAATATCTCAACAACCATTGGATAGAGTGGTGTGCAACTTTATATATCGGCAGGTCTCCCTTGTAAAAGATATCGTTGATCTCAATGGGATTTTTTACCTGGATAAATAAAGGCTACAAACAAACAATACATTACTTATAATAAATCATAAATAACCCTTTGGTGTTGAATGTGTAAGATGTTATGGTAGTGTGAGGTTTGTTGTTTTGATTTGCTTTTGTTACACACACTCATGTCCTCCACAAAATGAATTGTAATGATTGTTTATTGCAGTCCTTTGACCCTTACCTAAGTTGCTGTATGATGTCCTTCCTTTTGTTGTTCATGTTTTTATGTCTTCATGTGGAACCTACTGCTGCAGGTCTCCCTTGAAAAAGAGATAATTGATCTCAATGGGATTTCACCTGGATAAATAAAGGTTTTGAATTGATATCCTAACAATATAATCCTATACCAGGTTAAAATTGTAAGCTTGCAAGTATGACTATACCAGAAAAAACAAATGACATTCAAACGTGCTAATAATCAATTGTTAGCATGCTAACATGGATATACTCGGATGGAAAGCTGTTAAATATTATCCCTGATAAATATCAGCATTGCTATGTCAGTGGGGTTATATTAGCATTCTTACATTCTACTTGAGCTCTAATACACAACTTTTACACTGTTAAAAGAGTATCCATGAAGAATGCCAGCATGTGTTTTGTCATTGTCTGCATGTTAGCGTGCTAATATTAGCATCAGCTCACCTGAGCTGCTAGCGTGGTAGACTTGTTTGTGTTGTTCTCTCATTCCATCAAATGTATCTTTGAAATATTAATTAGAATATCTTCAGCAAATCTTCACTGGGAAGACTTTTAAAAAGACCCCCAGTGGCAAAGAGAGCTTGTAAATGATGCAACAGTGGAAGAGAGTCATGTGCCCTCTTAGAGAAACCTATATGACTTCACTTTAAGTAAAAATAGAACGTTACTGACATTTTATTTTAATCTAGATGATTGAATAACACATACTTATTATATGGGCTCTAAATCTGGTTGTAAATGTAATAACAGGCTCCTTAGAAACACAGCTAATAAGAGTACAGCAGAATATGATGCACTGTGGAGAAGTACTGTTTAGAAAACAGGGAGAGAAGAGGAAATACTTTACAGGACATCAGAGTAAACAGCGTACACTCACAGAGAAACGAAGATGGGAGAAGAAAGAGAATAACGAAATAAGTGGCAAAGAGAAAAGAGAAGGAAAGAAGTTGTAACAAAAAAGAGACCAAGGCCAAGAGGAGAAAAAGATAAAATAAAGAGGATGAGAGATGAGTTTCCTGCTGGAGATACGGACTGCAGAAAAACACAAAGACAATAGATGTTTCACTTGGAGGCTTTAACACTCAGCATTTCTATTTCTATAGGTGTAGAAGAGAAGTCAATGCTACTTGCGCTCTCAGTGTGTTTGGTTGTTTATGTGATTTACAAAGCCTCTAGAAATGTACAGTACATCTCCTTCCGCTTGGTCTGACCAGCTGGCTCTCGACTGAATTTGAGAAAATAATGACAGGGTCACAGATATTCTGAGATTGCTCATTGTTTTCAGACCTTTTGGAGCCTTTACTTGAGGGACACACACCCAGGCATGCAGACACATAAAAATGCCTGAAGCTTACCCAATACAGTCACAGAAAACACAGAGAGGTGAATGTGAAATCAGGGGACAGAAAGGGCAGCGCCACGCTAGGACTTAAACAACAAAGAGGAGGATGCGAAAAATAGTAAAAATCTCCAGATGTCTTAAACCTAAAAGCTCTTCCGGATGACACATTTGAATAAGAAGCAGAATATAAAAACAAGTCAGGCCCCCGAGTGGGTCACAGCACAGGAGAAGATTAAGTACAAGTCAAATATCGTCCTTGAATGTTAAGCCTTTGTTTCTAGAAGACTGCACTCCAGGAATAAAGCCATTTGTTATAACAGCAAACACCATCTGTTTTTGTATCTTTAGATATGTGTATGGTTACCACAAAGAGTTAAACTCCTGTTGCAGCAGATGCTCAGCAGGTTGAGACATTTGTGCCTGCATTATTATTCTGTCTTCTCATTTGAAACTCAATTTTGTCCGATTGAGGACCCTCACAGTTTCTGATTTCATCCAGTTACTTGCTTATGGTTAGCATTCAGTTGCATCCACCTGTGGGTTATACATCAAGTTGGTGTCGGAGTGATTCATGCATGTCACATACAAATTGACATGTCATGTGGTAGCATTGCATTCTAGTCTCTTGAGGCTACTGTCAGTTCCTATCAGCTTCTTTTGAACTGGATGTCTGGATGTTGAGTCACCGCGTGTGATCAAAGCTTTGTGAGCCAAGAAAGAAACTTTTTGCTGTTTTTGAAGAGGGCTAACCGTCAGCCTCAGATTAGTCAAACCCAGAGGAAGTTATTTTAAATGTAGTGTGTTTGGAGCCCAACAGTTCCAAAGACACTTAAAATGTCAAATGGATTTTAAATAATGGCGCACAAGACATTTAGTATAGTGCAATATTTCCGTTTGAAGGAGTGAATGATGCAGCCGTCACAATAAGTGTGTGTGTGTGATGTGTCATCAGTCACACATGGCCGCCCTGCAGGTTTTTATTTCTGTAAATGCATCTGAGCACCAATCCTGTGGTGTGTGAGTGTGTGTGTGTGTGTGTGTGTGTGTGTGTGTGTGTGTGTGTGTGTGTGTGTGTGTGTGTGTGTGTGTGTGTGTGTGTGTGTGTGTTACAAAGAGGGAGCGTTGCTGATGAGGTTAATAGAATGACATGCCTCTTGCAGCTCCTCATTAGGAGCAATGGAGGGCGACTGTAAGTGACTACACACACACACACACACACACACACACACACACACACACACACACACACACACACACACACACACACACACACACACACACACACACACACACACACACACACACACACACACACACACACACACACACACACACACACACACACACACACACACACACACACACACAGGAGAGAGGAAGTTGGCAGGGTTGGATTAGATGACTATCTAAAGTAAGTTAAAACAGAGGATATGACCAAGAATGGACATATATTGTGGTTATGAATACTGCAGGGGAGAATATGTATTAGACAGAGTATGAGTTAACACAAGCCAATATTTATAGACTCATTAAAGAGTCTTCCAGCTTGCCCTTACATTTGTCAGTTTGAGCTGGAATACTATCAATATAGGTTGTAAATCTGCCACTCTATTCTACTGTCTCTGCACACCTACTGGTATATTATCTTGGCTGAGTGACAACTGGCCTTTTAATAAAAATGTAATTCTGTCCAGTCAATAGCATCCACCTCTGAAATAATGGCTATGATATACTTTGCATATTCTGTAATCAATTCCTGCAATTGTTTCTCCTTCATCAGGACTGATAGTGCACTTCTTTAATTTGAGTCGACAGAAAGGCTTTCTTTCTGCAGGCTCTTAGGTTCGGCCAAGAGTTTTAGTATCTCTGAGGTTGTTATGGCTTTTTCACGAATGGGAATTATATAAAAATCCAAGCTGGATACTTTTGGCAGCTAACATCTTTCCTTTTTCTTTATGAGGTTCAGCCTTAGTAGCCCTCACAACGTATCACACAGAGTGATGTAGCATAAAAGACTTTTATAGTGTTGCAATGTCATCCAATTTACATGACTTTATATCACTGTTGATGTGATGTTTTAGATGTTTTAATGTAGTGCAGGCTTCATACTGGCTTGTATTACCATATAAAAATTACATAAAGTGATAACAATAAATGGAGAGATGATGTGTTGATGATGTGTGTTCACTGATACATATCATAAAGTCACTTTAAGTTATTTCCTGCAATATTTATAGTTATTATATTTAAAATGGAGACAGTTTTCAATTGACTCAGCCATTTACATACTGTAATTGAAATGCATTTCTCTATAGTTCAGAGCAGACTGGACTCTGACAAGATGTACAGGCAGTATGAGGGGAAACGAAGACCTTTTTGGACATTAAAGCATGTAAACATGTCACAGTAGAGGGACAAATACAATTAGCCTGACAATGCGCATAATATGTCCTCTGTACTGTAAGTAAAAAAAAAAAAGGTTACATTTGAATACTTATCCGGGAAACTCAACGAGAAAAATGATTGTAATAAGAATTATGGGTATACATGCTAAGAGAGAAACAAGCAGGAAAGAAGAATAGTGTGGGAAGATAAGAAGGGAGAATCCAAATGTCCCAAATGAAGTAAAATAAATAGAAGTAGAGAGAAGCAGTGCAGTCAGGGTAACTACAGCAGCCGGGGAGAATTCAGGTTAGAATTGAATTGAGGTTTGGTAAAGGAGGATGTGGGAGAGAGATGGAGGGACAGTGAAGGACTAATGTGTTTTCAAGGTTGAATGAGTGCTGTCTTGAGGGAACATCAATCTGGACCTCTCCTCTAACCATAAACTACATGCCATGGGCGGACAAGTGTGCACATACACACACTCACATTAATGTGAAAGCAGCAGGCCGTATCTGGTTCTTGTAGTGCTCAGTGACTCAGAGAGGAGAACATGCTGCCTTCAATTATTCAATCAAAACCACATTAAACCCCTCCATGCACTCATCTCTGTCTGTGTTCCCCCCTCTCTGTCTTCCGAGCCCTTTTTTTTAAGTTATTTTTTTATGTGGGAGAGCTTTTTACTGCTGTGACACTATGGGACCCGGTCAATGCCAAGTGTGTTACGTTTAAATGGTTCCCCCAGCAAGAAGTGCAGACACTTGTTCTCACTTTTACGGCATAGAGAGAGAGAGAGAGAGAGAGAGAGAGAGAGAGAGAGAATTCAGCAATAACTGAGCAATAACTGCCTCTGACAGACAAGATAAATGTGACATTACAACTCTTTGTACTGCTAGAGTTTCAAACAACTAGCTGTGTGTGTGTGTGTGTGTGTGTGTGTGTGTGTGTGTGTGTGTGTGTGTGTGTGTGTGTGTGTGTGTGTGTGTGTGTGTGTGTGTGTGTGTGTGTGTGTGTGTGTGTGTGTGTGTGTGTGTGTGTGTGTGTACCTGTGCCAGGAGGGTTATTGCGAATGACTCCCTTAATCATGTTCAGAGCATTTGTTCTCGTATTTATGCAACGCAACAGTGAATGCCACTATGGCCAGGGACGTGTGTGTGTATATGTGTGTGTGTGTATATGTGTGTGTGTGTGTTGTTTAGCAAAAAGATGTACCCACAGTGATGTGATGGGAGCTGAATTATCTCCAAGGCAGCGACAGGTCTGACCTTTAACTTCACTGGGGGGAGAGAAGGAGGGAGGGGAATCGTGAGGAGAGAAAAGACGGAGGAGATGATCTCATTCTCTGTGATTTCATTTAATGCAAACTGGTGTTATTGTTGCTGTATAACACAGCATTTCCTGGAAAGAGAGAGAAAGATAGTGAAGAACCGCGTGCATCAGTTGGATATAAAGCAGGAGGATATATTAATTATACAAAAGTAGCTAAATGTATTCATATGGAAATGTGTTAAACTTAGACTTTGTCATAATCCCCATGGAAAATAATTAGGGATGTCTGATTTGGAGTTTGGCATTTATGCTTTCTAGGAATCAGTGTGAAATTCAAATCCATTTGAAAGCACATTAAAGTAGGTAAACATTATGACAATATGTTCAATAGTAGTCAACAGTATAAACCATTAAATAATATATCATGGATTTTAAAGAGGGCATTATGACCTGATACACTTTTTGACACTAGCTCTGAGCAGCTTATACAACTTAAAAACAATTCAGTTAAAGGAGAGGTGTCATGGCCATTTCCACAGATCATAATTCCATTGTTGAGGTATATTAAAATAGAAAAATACTGTGCAATTGTCCAAACTCACATTGGTTTCGCATACAGCATCTCTGTAAAGTATGTGTATTCAGCAGTATTCACTTTCTCCACTAAACGGCTCGCTGCAGCTCTTGCCCCCCCCCCCCCCCCTCCCTGTGAGCCCTGTGCTCCGATTGGTCGGAACCAGTCGGGACGTTGTGAATCGCGCTGAGCTCCGTGGAGGTGTGATTTCCTTGTTTAGCGATACACATCGAAACACAGCCAAACTCACCCTGAGCACACAAAGTCACAGCCGAAGTAAAAACAATAAGTGTGGCTTGATATTGAGTAAGAAAAAGGTTGATAAACGCTGTGAGAATGGGTCTGCAGAGAGAATTTCGCCGCGATCCCAACTGTCTGTTATCAGCCTGCAGCCAGGGAGGACGTAACGTAACGGCTCCACGGATTGGCCCATTTGGTTCCGGGTACCGCATGACCGTATCGCGTCATAGTTCTGGGCGTGGCTACTGGGTGCTTTTACGACACAGCACCCAGGAAGTAAAAAATGGACAAGACGTTTCACCAACGAGGCATTTTGGGGAGGTATTTTCTGTTTTAGAGTTTCACTTGCTACAGGGTTTACTTTGAGGGTTTTGACTCTGCACACCGCTTACATGCATAAAAACCTTCATAACACACAAGGGGATGGGTAATAACCTGAAACGCATGACATGTCTCCTTTAAATCAATATTTAAATAGATCGCAATCATTTGAATTGTATCACTAGTGCAAATAACCACTATGGATGACTATAACAAAGAAAAGGATAACATTTAAAGGTTACAATGCCTTTTGGATGTTTGAAATGATTGAGATTTTTGGACCAGATGCTACAACACACAAAATAAAGGGTTTTAGTATTGCCCAATATTGATTATCGACTCTTGTCAATCGGCATTTGCGGATACACACATGACCAGGGCATCTCTGGTTACAACAAATGGCAATAATCAATTATAAAATACATGAAAGCAATGTTAAACATATTGTATAATAAACCAATAGTTTGTGGAGTGGCACTAATTTGGCGAGTGGATTCACAGTCACAGGTTCCTCTGCAGTGCCACAGCTTGGTTCAGTAGGATCTAAACAGGTAACCACAGCGCACGGTACGCTTGATCACACTTTGACAATGCATGCCACTCAAACTGGAGAGTACAGATGGAGCACACCTGCTGCCTTCAGAGTTCATCAGCTGAAGGAGAAGGCCTTAATACATGCAAGCTGTTCTGGGTGACACAAGGTGGCAAGTGGATCTTTCAGTATAGCATCACTGCCACTGAATACAAAATATACATAATACAAGTGAATGAATCAATTTAAACATGAATGCAAGTTTTTTTCGATAGAAAAGTGTTAGTTGGAACATAATCAAGGACCAGACAATTATGAATTCACAACTGCAAATTGTGTTTTTGGCAGACAGTTGCAATGTGGGTTGTTTGTAGTCTTAATGTTGCTAAGCTAGTGCATTTTTTAGGGGTCAGTGGGTCTTAAGGTGTTAATATGCAGGAGTAGCTTTCTCCTGGGGTGCACTTTGTCTCTGCAAACCATTTACTGTACTGGCTCAAACATGACCACCCTGTATAAAAGACGATAGAAATCACTTAAATACGCCTCTTAAGGGAAATGTTCAATGAAATACTGTTACTATGAGATCATTCTCATACTTGAAGAGTATGATGAAAACATCTCCAATAAAACGTAAATCAGGTAGCAGATTGTTCTGCAGAAAAGGGAGAAATGTGCAATTGTTCGGACTTTTGAGGAATTTATATCATTAGTACGAGCTGTAAGAAACTCCCAGAGGTTAGAATGAGCTTCCTTAAGAAAGCCAGAGAATGAAATGCTCTCTGATCTGACTCCTTCAGTGTAGGTTAAAGAAAAGAGACTAATTAAGTGGATGATGAGTGTTTCAGTTTCCCGCTAATGTGTGAGCCGGAGCGAGCGAGAGTGTGAGGAACAAAGTGAGTGCCTGTGTGTATAAAGGCTTTAGGCTAATCCTGTTGTATTCAACTGGATCAAAGTTGGTTTTAAGCTCTATTTGTAAGTGTGATCCAGCCAATGGACTAATGTCTCCACACACATATACTCAGCCACTGGAAACACACACCTAGAAGAGCTCTCTAAATGTTCGTGTTTATCTCTTGACGGACACACTGTCTCAATTTGCGTACTTCTTCACATGTGCTATTTTGAGTGCTTACGTGCATCCTACAGTATAATGAGGTATGACACAATGCAGTGTGCACTATGGGTACTCAGATGGTGCATTATAACTATACCAAGTTTAGTGTGGAACGCTGGACACTTCTTGCATTTAATGATCAGCATCTTGGATCCATAGCGAAAGTTGTGCAACTAGACAGGGTGGCGTGGTCCGATGAACACAGCACTATAGAAAATGTTATACTTGTGTTTTTATTTCAGTATTCAATAAACATACCATTTATAATGGTTTCGGAAAGAATTCCACCATTCATGTTTGGGGTAATCAAGTGTGTGTGTGTGGGTGTGGTGTGTGTGTGTGTGTGTGTGTGTGTGTGTGTGTGTGTGTGTGTGTGTGTGTGTGTGTGTGTGTGTGTGTGTGTGTGTGTGTGTGTGTGTGTGTGTGTGTGTGTGTGTGTGTGTGTGTGTGTGTGTGTGTGTGTGTGTGTGTGTGTGTGTGTGTGTGTGTGTGTGTGTGTGTGTGTGTGTGTGTGTGTGAATTCCCATATGACCAAACATTGCATAAAGGAATCATCCAGTTTGTGGTTGGAGTTGAGTTGTTGTGTACTGACATGCTGCACTGCACACACTGCCAATAATCGCTCCATTCATACACACACTTATGCACATATACACACGTATTGCAGGAGGCTGTCAAGTAGGACCAGAGCGTTCTGTTCGGTTTTCTCAAGCATGTGACATCTCGACAGGAGGAAGGAGATAAGGAGCGATGGGAGACGGGGGAGAGCTAGTGAAAGGAGAGGATGGTAGAAAAGAGACCCACAAAGGCAGAAAGGGGGTTAAAGAAACAAGAGGAGGAGGAGGATAAAAGAATTATAGCATGGCAGTAGTGTTGAGATACAGTTTGTGTTTCGTTGACCTAAACACAATGGACTGGGAATGAAACATTGAGTTGAAATTGCTGACTTGAGGCAATAGGGAGAGTGTTCCCATTTAGGAAGACCAGAGTTATCCTAAAATGTAGGAAAATGCTGCTGTGCAATGATTTTAAAAATAGAGACAAGCTAATCATATGTTCTTCTTTTAAGATGTGATATCTCCATCAGAAGGAGTACTCCTGTCACTCACTGAAGACCAGCATGAAAAGATAAAGGCTTAGACAAGCAAAAAGTGAAAGTGGCCTTGGAGGGAAATTACACTTTCAGCAAATATATCTCTGTAGGGTTGGGTAGAAAGAATCAAAAACTGAAATTGTAAAGACTTTTTTGAAAATAGTATTGTTTTGGGGTCTGTACTGAAACTCCTGTATGAGCTTTAAAACTAGCGAACCCCAGCCTTGATTGATTTGCAATGAAATATTAAACTCAATTATGTAATTTTAAATGTTTTCATCTTAGCTTTGGCCTGGGAGCGCCTTGGGATCCCCCAGTCAGAGCTGGTTGATGTCGCCAGGGAAAAGAAAGTTTGGGGCTCTCTGCTGGAACTGCTACCCCCGCGATCCGACCACGGATAAGTGGGAGAAGATGGATGGATCTTAGCTTTGTTTCCCTGGAATTGGAGGATTACGAATAGAGCGGTAGCCGTTTTGATTGGTCGTTTCTATTCCTTCTTCTTACTACTTCCAGTGGTTGTTCTAATGAGGATATCAAAGGAAAGCTTAGAGTTGTCACTTCAACCTCAGAGTCATGGTTTTATCTTAAATATACCAGAGAATAGTCAAAGTCAAAACTACCCCAAAATATGACAAAGAAGTCAGGAGAGAAATACACCCTGGGCAATCATCTCAAATGTGTGTGTGTTTACTAACATAATGCTTGATTGAAATCCAGAGGTCTTTAGTGAGCACAGTGAAGCGAGGCAGGGCCATTTGCATTAGCGTTTATTTCTCTGGCAAGGATTTGAGTTAAAGGAGGGTAAAATAGGGGAGATGGCAATTAAATCTTCATAACTCCCTGAGGATGATCAAGGTTGGGCTAGAGTGTGTGGGTCTTGGTTGAGGAAGCATGATGAGATAAACAGAGGGTGTGTGTGACTGTAAACATCAGGGTGACAGGAGAGTGAGTCAGTGTTTGGAAATATCATATCTGCCTACACATTCCCTGCTGAACACGTCTCAGAGAACAGGTCAAATACTAATCCGGTCAACACAACCTTAGTCGAGGGGAGCTTTTACGGTCAATTAACTTCCAACAGGGCTGAAATATCCCGTATATAGAAGAGATGGAAGTTTCTTATCCGTGCCCAAATGCTTGGTGTCTGAAAAATACTCAGCTCTTCACACCAACTGTGGTTTTCCTTTAGCCAAAACAGGAGCAGAATCGTTTACTTTATTGCATTTTGCAGCTGTTTTTATTGAGATTCACGCCGCCAAGCTACAACCAAACATGGTCTCCTAAACAGAAGTCACATGGACTTGTTTCCTGGAATCATTGGGATTTTAATAGAGAGGCGAAGTCCCTCCCTTTCCGGGGGACCTCCATGGGACCTTATTTCGGAAAAATCCTGTATTGAAGTCAATGGAGAGAGAAAGAATATCTTTCGATCGCGTTTCAATTGTGCCACGAATTACACATATGATGTTTGTCAATTTAAAAGATAATTTTGCCAGTAAAAAAAATGTAAATGTGTTGTAAAACTGTGAAGTAACACACGCTCAATGAACTACATCTCTGGTCTCGCACACGTCACCAACACCAAGATGGCCGTCACGTTGGCACATTTCACTTCTTTCTTTCAGAATGAGGCGAAAAGTATTAAAAGAGGTGAAAATCACTACAAGTCTGGGCGTGTTAAGAACTATACATACACACAAGGGGAGTTAGTCGGTTCCGTGAGAGCCAGCATGCGAGACCGGCTTTACAAGGTGTCTGTGAGTAACACGAGTGTAATGTGTAACGTTAATGACATCACTTACGCAACTCTGGGATTTGTAGTCTTTAGTTGCGTATTTTTCATCGACTTTTTTGACATGGAAATAATTTTTTAAGATTGACAAACATCATAATGTGTAATTTATGGCACAATTCAAATGGGATCGAAAGATAATCTTTCTCTCTCCATCGACTTCAATATATAATTTTTCCGAAATAAGGTCCCATGGGGCGGAAGTAGATGGGCGTGACTTCACCTCTCTAGTTTACAGATAGCTTGATGCTTCTAATCAAGAACACATGAAGAAATAGATGACTTACAGCATCACTGGGGTTTGCCCTTATTTATTTTTCTGATTCCATACTTGAGAGTAATTGCTTGAAGTTTCTTGGGAACTGGTCCTAACTTGATTTATTGGTTACATGATTGGATGTATGTCTGTTCCGCACCACCAGTATCCATTAAAAGGACCATTGCTGTGTCATATGAACTTTTTACAAGCAGCAAGATTTCACTCAAGTTCATGTTTACATTTTTTATTTATTTTAGTAAGTAAATCTTTAAAAACTGTGTAGATAGTTAAAGACTTAAAGGTGGGGTAGGTAATTTTGGAGAAACCAGCTCAAGTGCGCTAGAATTTGAAAATACACAGCCGGAAGAAATCTGCCACTTCCTCACAGAGCCCCTCCTCCAACACACACAAACGTGCACATGACCAATGAGGGCACGAGATAAGTTTGTGCACAGATGGAAGGCTGACAGGCAGGTAGGCCATCCAGTTACTTTAGCCGGGCCGGCTAAAATGATTGGTCGTGCTTTTTACGGCTTCCAAAGATGACATTTTTTTATGGATTTTTTGTCACAGCACTTAAGATATTCATTGCTATCGGGATGTTAAGAGCATTCCATGGAATATAACAAAAAGTGTATCTCGAGCCGGTTTATCAAACTTACCTACCCCACCTTTAAGCAGCATCTTAATTCAGTGGGCATGTGGAAGTTAATGTTTTTAGGCAAAGCTTCTTTATGGTCATGGCTGCTGGATAGCTGGTATTGATATTTTCAATTAATGGAGAAACTACCAAATAATTGTGCCATGTATCTTATTCTCGCAATCTCCTGACCTACGGATAGAGTTAATTATGAGAATTGAACCATCACTACTTTAACTGCAACTTACAGTCAGAAATAAGGCGTTAACTAAAGCCTAGTGTGTACATTAAAAAACACTTGAAAAAGGAGAACTGCAAATATATAAACATACACACTACTTAAAGGGGACCTATCATGCAAAATGCACTTTTGTACGTCTTTTATACATGAATATGTGTCCCCGGTGTGTCAGGGAACTCACCAAGTGTCAGAAAACACAACCCTGTATCTTTTCCTCCATACCCAAATCTCTAAAAACCGGGCTGCAACGGAGCTTATCCAGACTGATACAGATTTGAAATTGTTCTGACGTCAGAAACGGTATATGGGCAACTCTCCACCTATCAGGGGAATGAGAGGTTGCGTGGCATTGTAACAGCATGGTAAGATGACGCTCCTGCCTCGCCCCCCTCCTTTGCAGGGGAGCGTGGTAAGCTGCAGCTCATTTGCCACAGAATCAGCCCTTGCAAAAACAGGGCTGGAATAGAGCAAATAGAGCAAAATGAGGCTTGGCTAAAATGCATGATCTGTTTGGTATTTTGAAAAAAAAATGTCACAGACATGTTTTATATAGGTATGGCCCTACAATATATTATTCAAATATAGCATGATACTGTAGGTCCACTTTAAACCATTTCTTTCTTCGTAAATTCATAATTTGACGTTACCTGTTGTCAACTCTGTTCGACAAAAGCCTGGAAGACGGTCATTGGTTGGGAAGAAAGCAAAACACATATAAAAAAAGGAATGTGCACACCAATATTTATTTCGTAACATGTTATGGCATAGTTAAAGTAATGTGACATGTGGCTGGAAAATGTTTTTGAGCCCTTTTACTTTCAAGGTTACATCAATTAAGTGCATCATGCTTGAGGCCTGAGAGTGTATGATTGTCAAAATGCTGTTTCAGTTCCTTTACTTATGGGAAAGCTACATTTTTATCATGAAATAGTCACAGAGCACAGACAGTGAAGGTTTTCTATCTGTTTTCCCCTCGTCTAAAAGCAGCTCCATGCAGACAGATCTCTGCTCCACACTGTGAAGACACTCCTGCAGTCGCTGACTGTCCACCCACACACGAGTATTATGGTATGGCTCATTCACACGGATAGAGAGGATATGGCACATACTTTATCTGTTTCTATGGAAACCACAACTTAATAAGCAGTCAGCTTGGAAATCAGTGACATTTACCTGTCTCTATTAGTCTTTCTTTATTTGACTACCAATTAGCCTGTATGTTAATATGGGCTCCAACAGCGATATAACACACTGAGATGTACATTCAAAAACTCCTTCACACTGTCTGTGTATATCTTACTGAGTGTGAGACAGATTTGGTGCAGTCTGGTGTCTCATTTCAAAGGCATATAGTTCAACATGCTTCATTTCGGACATCATTTTTCTTGTACTATTGGAGAAGACGTAATTTTCTGCCCTAAAATTTGAAAGCTCTGATAGACTCTCTAGGATTATATGGTCGATCTGTGTAGTGAAAACAAAAAATGTTCTTTCAGCTCAGGTCATTTCCTACTGACAGTTCTAGTAAAAAGAAAAAACGTGTTCCTATTTTTTAATCCGGGCAAAATTGCTTTGCTTTTTGTAATTCATTTGCATGTATTTAGTTTTTTGCGAATAGCTCTGTCACCCAGTAGCACTTCAGCAGTAAGAGTCTGTGGTTGCATAACATGGGAGTGGATAAAGAGAAATGTTAAGACCCTCAAAGGAAACACTCTTCTAAAAAATTAAGTATGAATTAGAGAGAGGTGAATATTCGGTCAGCTTGGGTCTTTCAGGTAAAAAAATTGAATATCTTTGATGTTATATTGAATATAAGGGAATAGGGATTACAGGATGATGTGTAGGCTAACGTCCATTTTGACCTTGATGGCGTGTAGATGTCAAGATTTTGTTTGTTGGAAAATACAGGTGAACAACAGCAATGTGCAGTTAACAACGCTCATTATAGCCAATGTATGCCGAGCACTCGTGTCTTGTCGATTATGGGTCTAGAGTGATGTGGGGACCCGGTAACATGGGCCACATTTCCCTGTTGCCCTCGATGAGAGAGCTGGTTCACTGAATGTCTTAGAGGTGGAGGTTTGTGTGTGAGAGGAAGGAAGAGTGTCGGCATTAGTAATGAATGGATTGTCACTTTCCATTTGCCGTACCAAAGCTTCACTGCACTCCAGTCCCGCGGGAGGAAATACTACCCACCTTGTTTAGCTCTGACGTTGAAGTGGAATAACGCGGGAAGGTGAAGGAGAGCGAAGGGCGAAGTGATGGAGAACTGGAATAAAGTAGAGAGGTAATAGAAGAGACAAGTGGGAAGGAGACACAATTCCTCTCTGAATCTTTTGTGTGTGCAAGCAATTTAGATGTTAACGAGAGAGACTGGAGATGACAACTTGTACCTTGTAGCTGTTTCCATGGAAATTATTTATATTTGAGGCTAATATTTGATTATGGTTTCTGTGTGTCTGTGTGTGTCCACCAGTTGGCCCAATGATAAGTAGTTTTACTCTATGCTAGACAAATCATGTTTACACTGCTAATCCTTTAGTTTAAGGGCTATTAAAGACACAGATACACACATGTATGCACACAGTGTGAGGCCTTTTTAAATACACATGTATATTGAGCAACACTGTGAACTTTTTAGGCTTTTCCCTTTCCTGTAGTGTGTTGTTTTATATTTGTTTACTGATTTTTCTTAGTGACTGACAATGAATATAATTAGCAAATATGTTAATTTGGAATAAGCAATTTTGTCTCTGCAGCTGAAATATATGTTTCTCTTTCCTCTTTATTGTTTCTATCCATGTGAGCTCTGTTTCCATGGTAATTGTCACTAGGCTTACAGTTTGTCAATATTTGTGTGATGTAGATGTAAAGATGCATTTAAATGGCTCTCTCTGAATATTAACTCAAACAGAGGTTACTGAATAACACGAGCACTTTTTCTAAATGTTGCCCGTGCATAGTATTTACACTGGTTAATATTAACCCCTGTACTTCCCCTTGTTGCCATGGCTACAGTAAATACAGTTTTAATGTTGTTTACTCTCCACCGTTGGCGAGTGAGCCATAAGCGATGGCTAGATATGAAGTCATTTATTTCCCCTGACCATGGGAAATGTTGCGTCATTGTCTTAAGGCAGGGCTCTGTGTGATACATTCATATTTTTCAGAGCAGCAGATCCTCCTTTTGATTACAGTCAGGCTTTTGCTATCTCCAACAGCAACCCTCATGTACCGCTCACACATCCAAATGAGGTTCCTGCGAAGGCAATCAAAGCGATAAGGGTGATTATGCCGGATATTGTGTTCTGGTAATTGACGTTTACCCACATTAAGATGACAACTTTAGAATTAAATGGAAATCAGATGTATCTAAATGTTGTAGTGGCCTTAAGGGGCTTTAATTAAAGAGCAACATATAAATAAAACAACCCTGCTTAAGTGTTTTATAAAGCTTTAGCGGTAGAAACAAGCATGATTACGCCATATTGTTTAGGCTTTAGGGCGCTGTACAATAGCTGCCCACTGCTCCTACTGTAGTACTAGACTCCTGGTACTAGGATGGGTTAAAAGCAGAGAGCAAATGTCATGTGTGTGACCATTAAAGAGGGTTTCATCCCTCCCAATTCTTCTTCAATTCTTCTTCAACATTATAAGCTTTACAATGGCCGATCGAAGTGAATTGCATCAATATGACATTTTAATTGCGTTGTTTTCTTGTCACCCTTCGTATAAGAGCTGCTACTGCAGGAAGCTTTGGTTTAGTGAAACTCAAAGAAGCCCTATTATGCTTTTTGTGGTTTTCCTTTACTCTACTGTGTTGCATAGGTTTCTGTGCATGTAAATGGTCTGCAAAAGCTAAAATCCCAAAGTTACATCCAGAGGGAGTTTCTCTCCCACACACTCCCTTGTTGAAACACTTCAATTGGACTCCTTTGTTTACTTCCGTAACTTAGTGACATCACTATTTTACTCTTGTGCTTCTATTGGCTAGTGCTCCAACGTATTGTACATGATAGGCTAAGTAAAGGGGCGGGACACATCTAAGCACCTGACAAATCCCAACTGAATGGTCAGCTAACCAATCAGAGCAGGCTGGGCTCTGGTTTCAGACAGAGGGTGAAAAGAGGTGCTGCACCACCTTAAAAAAAATATATATAACAGAGGTTGCGCTAGACTTTTTCACTGCCCGTCATTTTGACGGACAGGATCGTAACATTTCCGTCAAAATTCAGTATTACCCGTCGGCCTTTACTCTCTGGGGGGGGGGGGGGAGGAGAGAGAGAGAACTGTCAACGGGGGGGGGGAGGGCACAGTCGTGAACTGTCAACGGGTGGCGGGGCACACGCTCGTGAACCGTTAGCGCCATGTTATGCATGCCCACTTCACCTCGCGGGAATGCGCACAGCGTAAAGCCAAAACTCACAGACATTTCAATGATTTGTGGCAAAGTTGGGTTTAGAAACGGTATCATTTCCTTTTTGGCAGGCATGCTTAACACCGGAGCCTCGCTGCGGGGAAACTTTGGCGCTGTTCCGAGTTTGTTCTAATCCGTCAAAATGACGGACTGCTTTCAGATTTTTCCGTCATTGTTAATCCGTCATAGACGGAAAATATTGGGTTAACGCGACCTCTGATATATATATATATATATATATATATATATATATATATATATAGCATAGTATATTCTTTTTAAGCTCAATTCAAAATTCAATTCAAAAGCGTTATTGTCATATGCACAAAGCTACAGTGTAGAAATGGCAATGAAATTCTTCTGACCTGACCTCCTCCAACAATGCAACATATATAATAAAATACAAAAATACAAGATAAACAGTAGTGCAAAAAGTCTATATACATACATACATACATACATACATACATACATACATACATACATACATACATACATACATACATATATGTCAATATAATATGATATGTACAAGAACAGAATATGAAATGAAATAATGTACATTAAGACAAAATTAAATACGGTTTATTGCGGTGATAACTATTTATATAAATAATTAGATTGCAAGATGACAAACAGGAATGTGTACCCCCCCGGGGCACTTAGCAGAGCTCAGGTGTTTAACAGTCTTATGGCCTTTGGGATAAAACGTTCCCAGAGTCTGTAATAAAATACATGCATTCGAGCAGCGACAAAGTGATTAAGACATTCTTTTCCGTATTTGTTTACTTTTACTGTTGTCTTCATGCTCCGAGGAGAGTTGATGTGCGTGCATGAAGCTCCACTTTTTTCCGTCAAATCCCACCAAAGCTCCCGTGTGTCCCGCTGTCTCAGCTAATAATAAAACACTGAGTTGTGCTGCCTGCTCTCCTGTGGCGGGCTGTAAAAAGGTGGAGACCTCTGACCAGGTGTGTGTTCATCATCTGTCTACCTGTTAAACACGGTTTAGTGTTAGAGGTTACACAGACAGGTTACAGGAGGGCACGCCACTGACACACATTCACTATCAATACAACATTAAATATATAAGGATTCTCCAACTTATATCAACTTTTTCTTTCCATTTCCTTTTCTGGAAAGTGCAGGGAATATATGAATAGATTAAATATGCTCGCTTCCAAAATGTAAATTTTAGTTAATTTACTGCATTTAAAATACTCGCACACAATGAAAAGTAGAAACCTTTATATTCTTCTGGTTATCTCTTTCAAGTGGAAACTGTACTTTCCTTTTTCCTTTCCTATTCTTGAAATGAGTCACACCAGTGCCCACATGGACAATAGCTGCTCTCCTTTGCAGTGCTGCTCTTTCTTTGGCTAAAAAAGATGATTAGATTTGCATTTGAGCCAGGCGGAGAAATGGTGACCAGCAAATAACTTTGATTTTTTCAATGATCTACTATTAATTACTTTGATTTTGTAGTCTAATTTACTTTTTGCGTTTGTTTTATATGTGACATATGGCTTTCACATCCTTAATGCAAAAACTAAGTACTGTTTACAATCACAATAATGTAGCTTGTCAATGTTACATGTACTTTTAATAAAAAACCCAGCTTTCTACATAGTTTTCCCCTTTTCTTACCCCATCAATTATTATGTAGTGTAGACATGATTAATGGTATTTAATTGAATGTGCATACCTGACCACAATTGGCTTCCACTCCAGTGATTGTCAGGAATTAAGCTTGTACAAACACGACTTAAAGAGGCCCTATTCTGCTCATTTCCAGGTTTCATATTAGTTGTAGTGTCTCTACTGGGATATGTCTCCATGCTTTATTGTTCAGAACAGCCTGTCCTCCTACAAAAAACGACCAAATAGGTTGATTGTTTAAGCACCTTAGATTACGACCCATAGCCACGTTTTAAAGTGTAGCACCTCTAGTGGTCGTGTAAGAAACAACATGCTCCCGTTTATTCACAAATAACCCTCTCTGGAAAATCCTAAATTGTAGAATAGTTTGGCCATTAAAATGCTTTTTGATTAGATTTCTAGCGAGAAGTGTATATTGTACTTTTAGAATCCATGTGTTTTAACCTATGGTTTTAACCACACACACACACACACACACACACACACACACACACACACACACACACACACACACACACACACACACACACACACACACACACACACGATTTAAACGCAGACTTCTGTTCCTCCATGTTTCGTTGTTATTGTTTCATTGAGCGGACCCGCCCCCTTTTTTTTGCAAACGCTCCCTTTTTTGGTCCATCTGCGGCGGTAATAGGTTTTGTGCGCCGTGATGATTCGGCTGTACCTTTAGTAATGAATATTAAATGTTCATTTGATCATTGGTTTTATTCTAAAAACGTAGAGACCGGAAATACTGTTTTCAACCGGTAACTTTACATGGAGGCTGCCGCATACCTCAAATCATCTTCGTAAGATCTATCAAACTATATATCCTACATATCGACTGGACGTGGATTCTAAAAGTACAATATACACTTCTCGCTAGAAATCTAATCAAAAAGCATTTTAATGGCCAAACTATACTACAATTTAGGATTTTACAGAGAGGGTTATTTGTGAATAAACGGGAGCATGTTGTTTCTTACACGACCACTAGAGGTGCTACACTTTAAAACGTGGCTATGGTCGTAATCTAAGGTGCTTAAACAATCGACCTCTTTGGTCGTATGAGTTGGAGGACTTGTTGGTTCAGAAAGCTCTTTTTTTTTCTCATACTGCCTGTGCTGCAGCACCTCTTTTCACCCTCTGTCTGAAATCAGAGCCCAGTCTGCTCTGATTGGTTAGCTGGCCGGCTCTGTTTTTGATTGGTCAACCGCTTAGAGATCTCCTGCCCCTTAGCCTATCATGTACAATGTGTTTGAGCGCTAGACAATAGAGGCGTGAGTGTTACATAGTGATGTCATTATGTTACAGAAGTGGGGGGGGGGGGAGAGAAATTTCCTCTAGAGGGAACTTTGGGATTTTAGCCTTTGCAGACCATTTCCATGCACATAAAGCTATATACTACACACAAAGGGGAAACCCCTAACGAGCATAATAGGGCCTCTTTAAAATCATATGAATGAAGGCCCGTGTCTTGCACGTGCTCCTGTACACTAGTAGACAACGGGTCATTGAAGATAAAAAATCAGCTAGTAGTGGAGCCCAGTGGGGGAAACTGGAGCACACTCATCCTTTAATGACATTAATTATACCTAATAAATTACAATTACAGGAGAAGCCATGCGCTCCAGTTCCCTCCTCCACTACCCGCTGACTGTGATTCGCCTGTATTGCAACACCCCTTAGATTGAAGAAGCAAAACCTAGTCCCCTGCAGAAAAAACAAAAGGAAATGTGTGGCGAGGATGTTCTACACATAAACTGGTTCCTATGGTAACGCGACCTGAAAATATGACAACAGATAAAATTACTCTTTCTCTCGTTTTTTTTTTTGCCCTTTGCTGCTTCTGATCTCCATTTCGTGTCTCGCGTTGTAGTCAGTTGCTCTCGGTCTGGCACTCGGTAATAGAGGTGATATTGAGTCTTCTCATTAAAGACAACGAGGAAACCGCACATCCACCATTGGATGTTTGTTTGTTTATGTTTGGTTTAACCGGGGATGAGCGTAGTGAAGATGAGTTATTTTACAGCTCTGAGGCAATAAGGAGAGCATTTTGTAGAAATAATATATGAGACATTACAGTGTTGAAATATTCAAAGTCTGTTTTCTTGTCCATTTGTATCTCACTGTAGTCGCTCCCGTTTTCCTTCCAGTCTTTGTATTATCTCACAATTTATTCTCTGTCTTTCTTTTTGCTGCTCACCACCACACTTGGGTCCTCCAGCTGAACTCCTCCAAATGAAAAACGAGTAGCCCCACAGAAAGTTTTATGGAGGGAAGACAAATGTCATCTTTTAGTGGCCCCGAGATTTTCTTTTGCTGGCATAATCCTTTCTTTTCAATCCTTCTGATAAAGCGACCTCATTAAGCCTAAAGGGGTTCTTCTCTTTTTAAAATTAAAGGAGAGGTGGTGGTGCACACACACACACACACACGCACCACACACACACACACACACACACACACACACACACACACACACACACACACACACACACACACACGCACGCACACGCACGCACACACAGAAAGGCTCGTTCGGCGGCAGCATACGGTTTCAATGGTCTGATTCACAGTTGTGTCAAACTGAGCGTGAGGTATGTTCAATGATGACTCAGCTGCTACACACAGATCAAAAGAGGATGACTCTCTGAACTAAATATATACTGGTCGCGCGACCTGCATCACGCTTTAATGGCTCGGGCAGAGACCTGTTTTGCGTCATCGTTGTAATGACCATACAGCGACGGCTAGAACCAGTCCTGCATTCTCGGATTTCTGCACTTCTTTTATTTCTTGTTCTTAAATATTTCGTTATTTTAACTACATTTGTGTTGCTAATCCAATTTCAGCCAAATGTCCCGGAATTGGATTTGTGTGTTTACACCATCAGCTTATTGAAAATCAATCAATTTGTTTATGTTTGTGCAGTATTCCGCGGGGGTTGCTTATTCCACTGATTGAACTGTTTTTAAAACTGGGGGGAAATACACACTAGCCGGTACTACGCTATATGGAAAGGCCACCAAAAACTGTCCTGGCCTGGACGTTAAAACGGGGCTAGCCGCTGCAATGGAAATGCGCTATAACATACCTTATTCTTACTCCGAGCACTACTTCTGCTCCTCCGTCGCTTCACACTTGCAGAGGGCGATTTCTCTACTGGCCGAACTGGTGTCCTGGTCGGTGATGACACCAGAAAGACCGATGGTACTGCATCTCCATTGAGTAATAGTTGTTCTTTAAATCCCATGTTATGTTTGATCATACTCTCAGAGTAGTCGTCCGGAAATGTGAAATGTTCGCTGCATACATGAGCCTGTAAATCTCTCGGTTCGGGCCGGCCACATTTCGCTAGCCACTGCCTCCGAATGTACTTCTTATGCTTACCTTTTGGCAACAGATGCAACCGAGCATTCCGTGGATTGTTCCTATCAGAATTGCGGCAATATTTCGCGATACAGTGAGGCATATTTGAATAGAGAAACTACAGTAAATAACATGGAGATCAACGTGTCCTCGAAAACCAAACGCATGGATTACGTCACGTCCGGGAAATGGCGGCGCCCACAGTGTTGATGTTATTTCGGTATATAATCAGTTTAAAATCACTGATAATGTCATCGGATTAAAAAAAAAAAAAGAGAGACTGGCAGAGACTGGTCTGTTTTATCGGATGATAATTTTTAAAAAATGAGTGTCATGAGCATACCATTCCTTTAAGTGGGGAGTGTACCTAACACCCTCTATGGGGGTCCTCACCTCCTCTGGGGGGGGTCCGGGGGCATGCTCCCCCGGGAAGATTTTTTTTTTAAATATTGAAGTTAAAAGCATCAATCTGGTGCACTTTGAGAGCAACATTAAGAGATCTATGGATCTCTGTGCTCTTTGCTTGATCATGCCTTCCCAGTCCCTTATCACATAGCCATAAGAGCATGGCGCCAGTTGTTGCAGCCAGTTGTGGTGAAGGCATCTGACTTACTTGAACCGAAATGTCTACATGCATAGCAGAAGATGGCATCTTTTTTACATGAATATTCCAGCCAATCTCTGTTTTGAAACCATGAGCTGCAAAATGAGCGCCTTACCCCACTGTACAGGCGAGTTGGGTACTTTTTTAAATATACCTGGGCAGGCTCTGTTTTGCAGAGGTCCTCTGGCACTTGCGGGCCGCCGAGGGGTGGCGGTGTTTGGGGTAACGAAGACGGCTGTGGCTGCTCCGCCTCTGTGGGCGAGGCGGGCAAAGCCGGCGAGTCGGGCAGGAGGATGTTAGTGTCCACGACAGTAACGTAATGTCCCCATGATCTGAACTGTTATTACCTGCAGTAGATGCAGTGTATGCATCACTGACTGCTGTGTAAGCACCTTGCAGATGATGAATGTGCAGCGGCACAGGTCACGCGCACCTGACATAATAACGTTACTTACCGTTTAAATTGATCAAATAAATGCAGCAGACAATGCTATTCAACCACAATTACAATTTATTTTATTTCAACTATATACTTCTTCTTCTTCTTCTTCTTCTTCTTCTTCTTCTTCTTCTTCTTCTTCTTCTTCTTCTTCTTCTTCTTCTTCTTCTTTCTTCTTCTTCTTCTTCTTCTTCTTCTTCTTCTTCTTCTTCTTCTTCTTCTTCTTCTTCTTCTTCTTCTTCTTCTTCTTCTTCTTCTTCTTATTATTATTATTCCTACTATTGTTAGTAATAGTAGGCAACATTTTTCAAATGAGGGTGCATAACGACTCAACTGAGGGTGCAATGCACCCTTATGCACCCCCGTAGAACCGGGCCTGAACTCAACAGCCAAACGATTAACCTCCCTCCAGTCAGTGCTCCTTCAGAGAACTGCTGTGAAAATCAATCAGGAAATATCAACAGTCATTGACAAGAAGAATACATTGGGATAAAGAAGATGATAGAAATCGAAACGAGTATCCTAGTAGACTTGTTTTAGTCTGACCTGTAAGGGCTCCCTAGGCTCCCACCATATACACAGCTGCTTCTGTGCCTCTTTCATGACTTATTTGAGAAGTAGCTGGCGTAACCTTCTCATGAGTATCTACATTCATTAGAAAGTGGCTGTCTTCGGTAAAGAAGTATTCAGCTGGAAAACTGAGTACTAGTAAAAGTAGCTAAAGAGAGGAAGTGCTATTCTCATAGTGCTTCTTGGACTGTTTTTCGACTCTACTCTGATTTCCCATCATTATTCATCAGACATTTGTTTACCAGATATTTAATTAAGACACCAAAGGTCATCAACGCCAATTCAAAGAATGTCTTTCTTTTAACACTGTGGTGTTTTGATATTTAATGAGAGGCGAATAAGATTAACTTAATCGTCTTTTAATTGCTGTAGCTTGGGGGTTTTACTGAAAATAAACCATCAGTGAATTAATCTATGCCAAAAAGTATCACTCTTATTTACCAATAAAGGTTAATAATTATATCAGTGACTATGCAGCAAAAAGACGTTGTGAGAAATGATAATAATGCGAAAAATACAATAACAACATCTGAAGACTCGAGCATTGCACTGGACTTACTCCTATCCATTTTTTTAAATAATTATCTTATCAAGCTAAACACAAAGCCCTGGCTAACAGCCAAACATGTAGCTTATACTAATTTGCTGTATAATGTTCCACGGTGATTGTCTTCAGAGCTAATGCAGCAGATAAAACACCTGAGGGGAGAGGCTTATGTAATGGTTACCCGTGAAGGTAATGTGCCCGGCCATTAGAGGCTGTAGCCTGCTAGCGAATCAGCTCTCATAGAGAACGCTGCCAAGATCCACCGCTCACACATGGCTACACACTCATACGCATCGCCACCCACACACACACTCGCAGACACACGCAGGTTCATGTGGAGGGCTCGCGTCGATATACACAAGACGTGCACACAACGAGACGTACACACATCCTTGAACATAGGTACGTTTTCACACCTATTGTCCGACTTGTGTGGTTTGAATACTTAGGATATTTGTTTGTATACGCTGTCGGTTTCATAAATTGTGCATTTGAGACTTAGCGTATAAGTACAAATGACAAAGTTCTTGCCTTTACATGCATGTTTGTTTTAATATCATTTGTAAGCATACCTTTGTGTGTGTATGTGGGTATGTGTGTGTGCAGCCTTGGTTTGTGTCCAGGTGTCCATATGCTGCCAGGCAGGACAGGGCATATGGCCATCTGGTGGAAGATAGCAATACAACCAATAGGCTTTGACCTTTGGATTTTATGTCACAGCGCCTGCATGTACTGTATAATGTCTGACATCATCACTTTTAGTTATCGTGAAGATCTTCTAGAAAAAAATAGATGAAGATGGTGATTTTGCAAAGGACTACGTATAGTAAATCAATCAGAATCAGAATACTTGACTAGTCCCTGGGGGGTGTTATGAATGTCATGTTTTTAGTAATAACACATCCATTGTCATTCAGGACAGATGCATGATGGTGGACATGGTATCCAGTGATTTATAGTTAACTTCTAAGCAGAGATACATAATAAAAGTCAGGTCGCATTTCTGGCATCACTCTCTCATGTCATTATCCTAAAGCCACTCTGACAGTTCAATATAAATCATAGCGTATGCACCAGTTGCAGAATATCTTGCAGAAATATAGAAAACCCAGCTTCCAAGCTCTTGCATTCAACCAAGCAATCGCTCACATTGATGTTTGTATGAATAGAAGAAAGATACTTCTGCTTCGTCGGGTAACATTTACGAGAAAGGCAATTGTTCACATCTATTTTTCATTCACCGTCTTCTCTTTCTTTTCTGTCTCTCTCTTGTTATCAAAATAAAAGTAATATGGTGGTATAGATAGAATACATAATAGTTTTGGTAAAGCTCCTCATGCAGAAACCCTTTTAAAACATGGCTATTTTAAAATAGGTATCAACTGATTCTTTCTAAACGCCATAATTCCAATTGTAAATTAACTTTTGTAACTTTTTTGTTGTAATTGTACTCTTTTCTTCTGAATTTGCTTGATTTTTTATGAGCTATAAAATGTTTTGTACATTGGGCTGCAATGGTTATGTTTTTAGCATCCTATAGGCGCGTTCACACCGGAGTACTTTTACCCGTACTTTTCCCGTTTAGTTCCGTTCGCGTTCACACCAAAAAGAGAACTTAGTTCCGAGAACTTTTACCCCCATTGTTAGTGCCTGCTAGAGAGGTGGGACTATCCTGTGGAGAAAAATTTACCAATTTAGATTGGCTGGGCGAATTGCAAACCACGCCCCGTAAAACTCTGAAAAGTTTTCTGAATCCGCCATTGTATTTGCTGGCATTAGCATTAGCCCCGCGCACCAATGGAGAGAGACTAACTTATGTCAACACAAAAAAAAAGATGGGAGCGGTGGAGTGATGAGGAGGTGTCGGTATTCTGGCGATTTACTCGGAAGGCTTCAGTCGAAGCCAGTCCCCAACTCCGGGGACTTCCGGCCGGGGACTTCGGGTGGCAGTATACGCCGTGAAGTGGTTTGCGGCCTGCCAGTAAACCCAAAGCAGAAGAAGAAGAAGTGATCTGTACTTAGTTCCATGAGGGTACTAAGTGCTGGCACTAAGTACGGCAAAGTACTTGGTGTGAAAGCGGCTAATGGACTTTGATGACCTCTGTAACATAGTGACGTCACTATGTAACATTTGCACTTCTATTTGGCTAGCGCTCTATCACATTTTACATGATAGGCTAAGACTGCTGGACATCTCTAAGTGGTTGACCAATCACAGCAGAGCCTGGCCAACTAACCAATCAGAGCAGACTGGGCTCTGGTTTCAGACAGAGGGTGAAAAGAGGTGCTGCAGAATGCGGCGGTATGAAAAAAATAAAGAGCCTTAAGAACATTAAAGCACATAAACAAGTCACAGTAGAGTTACAAAATACAAATATGAGCCTGAAAATGAGCATAATAGGCCCCTTTAATAACATCTGCAGTTAGAGTCATGCTATTCCCTTTCCTTCCTTCCCAGCCAGCGGCTTCTGTCTCAGCTTCACATGTGTCTGTGTAACCAGGCAAACAGTGAAGCAGCAGGACTGATCTATAAAGCACACCAAAGCTGTAAATAATACTGTGAGGTCAGCGCGACGATCCTCTGAGGAGACGTGAAGCTCCAAAACAAACACTTGGCCTGAGCACTGCAACACTGCCGCACATAAACTAGACCTTTCATGAGCTCCTTTTTAATACATAAAGAACTGACGGCTTTTGTGTAATTTGTAATAGGATAAATAAGAGGTTTAACCTTACAGTTTAACAAGATTAATGGATGAATACATTTGGAGCGAGGCTTAAAATGTTTTCCTGCGTAATGGATTATACTTGAATTATATGGCATGTATTTGGCATGCAGAGGCGGGTAGAAAAGAGATGGGAAAAGAGAGGGAAGTGATCTTTTTTATCCCCCTCTCTCCCTTGACAATATAAAGCGTGAGACTGGTTGAGAGAGAGGAGGAGGAGGAGGAAATACAGTGAAAAAAACGGAGGAAACAATCAAAGAAAAATGTAAACACGGTGGCCAAAATGCAGACAAAAGACACAAAACACTCCACCTTCCTGTCCTTAACTCTCCTCTCTCTTTCTCTCCGTGGACACTTCTCTGGAATCCTCAGACTGCTGTCGGTTACTTAGCAACCAGAATCCTGTCGCAACTGTGTCAGAGAGACCGAGAGGGAGAGAGCGCTGCACGTAGACGAGGCCCTCCTAATCGCTGTAATCTGTCAGGATGTTTATGTCTGACACGTGTTATCAGCATTCATTTCAACATTTGAAGTACTGTAAACGGATTCTCGCGGGCCTGTGTACATCACCGCGAGAATCCGTTTGGGTGACAGTCATTATCAGGCTGCCGTTATGCTACACATTTGATGTTGTCAGAAGTTCAAAGAAAAGACTAAAAGCAACTATGCATTAGCTTGCCTCGATAACTTTCCGACCTCCTTATCCGGTCTTTATCACTCTCAATTCAAACATTCGTACTGATGACCACATGGCAACCTACGAGTGTGAAAAGTGAAGCTAATGAAAAAGTGCATACTCTGTAGAAATTCATCCAATTGTATAAACAAATGATACCACAATAAACCTTTTCCTGATGTTTTTAGGTTCATAATCAGTAATATGAAGTCTTCTTCACGACAGCTCCGTGTTGTTATCCTTTACCCTTTCACTTTATGTTTTTGAGCTGATGAAAACTTACACCCAAAATGTAATGTTTAGTATTTTGTTGTACTTAGCTTCCCCTTTTTTAGCCACAAACATTTTGAAAAACCTCCAAAAACTAGAACGTAGGACGGCCAAGATGCCAAACTCGCTCGAAGCGTCAGTTTACGAAAAAAAAAAGGGAATGACCGCAACATCGCCAACCTTTTGTTTTACAACTAATGCTGAAGACGTAAATCTAAACTCATAATGATGTCACAGAAAATCTGATTTAGGGCCTGGACAAATGACTTACAAAGTGGTGTCACGAAGGGTCAAAGATGTTGTCCTTTATCAGGCAGGGAGTTTTTTTAATTGAGACACCATTTAGTTGCTCTATGGTGAAAAGAAGGATCCTGTGTTTTTGCTTAAGCACACAATATAGTCATATGTCATCTACAGCTTCCATTTTGACTGCACATGAAGTACATGTCATCCAGTGCCGGGTAAATATGAGCAGACAAAACCTCAAGGTCAAGCTTATTGGTTAAACCATTTCAGGCATGATAGATAGCACCCCCGTGTGTGTGTGTGTGTGTGTGTGTGTGTGTGTGTGTGTGTGTGTGTGTGTGTGTGTGTGTGTGTGTGTGTGTGTGTGTATGTGTGTGTGTGTGTGTGTGTGTGTGTGTGTGTGTGTGTGTTTTAAGGCCAGGCCCCAGTAGATGCAGCTACTCTATTTAGGGCACTTTGTACCCCTCTCTTTCTCCCTTTTTGACACATCGTGACACACACACACCTGCTCTTACACAAAGATGGAACGGATCTCGCCTCGCGTTCTGGAGTGTCAGTAATGTTTCAGTCCAGTACATCATGTGCACTATGCAGCGCTGCAAATAACAACACTTTGCACTGGAGTGAAAGAGACTATCTTGTGCTTCACTTTGCACATAGATATATATCACTGTGTTGAAGTAGACCTTAGAGAGGAATAGGGTATGATTTATTATCATCAATTCTGGTAGTTGATGTTAAACATTTGAACTAGTGTCATCAACATAGACGTTTTAAAAGGCAGATAAATTGAGGTGGAGATGAAAGTGCCTGTAGCAGTGAGACTGAAAGAGAAATTCAGAGGGAATCCTGGTGTAACTGCGTCACTGCTGCCTCTTCGTCCTCTCTGAGGTGTTGGAGGAGGAGGACGAGGGATGGATAGATAGAGGGATGGAGGGATGGAGAGATGGATTGATGGAGAGATGAAAGTGGGAACGAGGAGGAGCGAGTTCAGGGACAGGCTGATTTATGAGTTTCTGTTTCTGAATCGTGCCGTCTTCGGGGACCTAATGAGATGAGCCGATCTGTAGCTCACAAACACACACACACACACACACACACACACACACACACACACACACACACACACACACACACACACACACACACACACACACACACACACACACACACACACACACACACACACACACACACACACACTGCACGACACATGCTGCAACTAGTCATTCTGTTGGCAAAATCCTTAAAGCAGTGATCACAGCAGGGGGGACTTTGAGGTAATGCTAGAGTGTGTGTGTGTGCGTGTGTTTGTCTTCTGTGGCAGATGGTCAAATAAATGAACAATCATCCCAATCAAACAGGGCTTGGTGTCTGGATTGGAAAGGATCCACTGCCACATCCGCAAATATGGATGAATGTAGATAAAAACTGAAAGAAGTGAGGAAAACACAAACATGACGAGGAAGAAGTGCAGATTTTTGGTCAGAGCAGAGATTCACAACACAGTTTTGCGATGAGCGTTGGAGGGTAAAAAAGGAAGAAAGGACAGCAGAGGGGGAGCAGAGCTCATTAACAGTGAACGGAGGGATGAAGGAAGGAGGACAAACATCCACGAATGGTCTTTTGGGCGATGCCAGCAGTTAGAGAAGCTCTGAACTTAGCCGTGCTGCTGCTCTGTTGTAGCATAAATTAGCTCCTCTGAGACTTGCAACAACAGAGCTGGAAAGGTGTCTACAAGTGAAACACGACACTCCAATGCCCCCAAGTTGCATTTCAATTATTGGCTAATAAGGATATATTATATATAAAATGAAGATACTGCAACATTTTTAAAGATTATTCTTGAATAATCTATTAATATAGATATTAAATCACATCATAGTATCAAATGTAGCAGCATATCTACTAAATAATGTAACACTAGGGGAATTCTACCTAATATTTTTCTCATTTTCTAGACCGAGGGTGTGTGTATAGATGGTGTGCTACTTTACCATTATTGTGTTGCAGTAGCATTCTCAAAACAAAAATAACCGTGAAAATAGAGATTAATAGAATCATAAGTCGTTTATCCAGGATATTCTGGTTTGCATCGCCATTTTAAACCATAAAGAAAAGTATGTTGTCACAATTATATCTAGTAAAGGTTATGCAACTCATGTGGTTTAACAAAAATGTGTTGCAAGACAAATAATGGCAACATGAGATTTGATCAAAAATATCCAAGAAACCTTCATATTAAATACATTGGTCCACTGTGCTGATACTAAACTTAATTCTTAAGAAAAATGTAATTCCCCAAAATCTGCTTCCTGCAATACAGTATAATTGATTGCTTAATAGTTGACAGATAAAAGCATTACGTCAGGGGAAGATTTTTGGATGAATATTGTACTGGACCAGGGCCGTCCCTGGCCAACTTGGGGCCCCAAGCGTCATTGTGAGATGAGCCCCCCCCCCCCCCCCCCCCCCTCAACCGACAGGAGTGAAAAAAAAGGTTGGGAGTACAAAGTCCAAACTCTGCTGCAGAAACTCTCCTCTCTACTCTCTCATCCTCTCTGGACTCTCTCTGTCCTCTCACATCTCGGCAGGCTCGTCAGTCCCCTCCTGCTCCCTGGCTAAATGACGCACTGCGTGCTAATAGAACCGTCCTTAGGGCAGCAGAGCGGAAATGGTGGAAATCCAAACACTGTGACGACCTCCTAACCTATCAGGCTCTCCTCTCCTCTTTCTCTGCTTCCATCTCTCAGACAAAAAGCACTTTCTTTCAAGATAAGATCCAATCTTCCTATTCCAATCCTAAAAAACTATTTTCCATCTTCTCCACCCTCTTGGACCCCCCCAAAGCCCCTTCCCCCTCCTCCCTTCTGTCAAGCGACTTTGTTAACCACTTTGAAAAAAAGGTTTACGACATTCGCTCTTCTTTTTCTGACTCACCCCTACTCACCGCCGGATCACCTGAGCCACCTTCAACCGGCACACTAACCTCCTTTTCCCCTCTCTCTCCAAGTGAGGTTCTTTCCCTCATTACCTCTGCCCGCCCTACCACCTGTCCTCTGGACCCTATCCCTTCAAACCTTCTTCAGACTATCGCTCCTGATATTCTACCGTTTCTCACCCATTTCATCAACACTTCTCTAACTTCTGGTCACTTTCCACACACTCTCAAGGAGGCGAGAGTAAACCCTCTCCTGAAGAAACCCACTCTCAACCCGTCTGATGTTATAAACTACAGGCCTGTCTCTCTCCTCCCGTTCCTGTCTAAAACACTTGAACGCGCTGTCTTTAAACAACTCTCCTGCTATCTCCATCAGAACAACCTTCTGGATCCGCACCAGTCTGGTTTCAAGGCAGGTCACTCCACAGAAACTGCTCTCATTGCTGTCACTGAGGAACTGCACACTGCTAAAGCAGCCTCCCTCTCCTCTGTCCTCATCCTGTTGGACCTGTCTGCTGCATTCGACACGGTGAATCATCAGATCCTCCTTCGCACTCTCCAAGAACTTGGAGTTTCAGGCTCTGCACTTTCCCTCCTCACCTCATACCTCAAAGACCGCACCTACAGGGTTACTTGGAGAGGGTCTGAGTCCGACCCTTGTCAATTAACTACAGGGGTCCCTCAGGGCTCTGTTCTTGGTCCTCTCCTCTTCTCCCTGTACACAAACTCGCTCGGATCTGTCATTAGCCCGCATGGTTTTTCATACCACTGCTACGCTGACGACACCCAATTAATTCTGTCCTTTCCCCGCTCAGAGACCCAGGTCGTCGCACGCATCTCTGCTTGTTTAGCTGACATCTCTCAGTGGATGTCCGCTCATCATCTCAAGCTCAACCTTGACAAAACTGAAGTGCTTTTCCTTCTGGGAAAAGATTGTCCCTCTCTTGACCTAACTATCAACATCGGCCCCTCTGTTGTTTCCCCGACTCAGACTGCAAGGAATCTGGGTGTTATCCTAGATAACAACCTGTCGTTTACTGCAAACATCGCTGCTACAACCCGCTGCTGCAGATACACGCTTTTCAACATCAGGAAGATACGCCCACAGCTGACCCAGAAATCGACGCAGGTTCTGGTCCAGGCTCTCGTCACCTCACGCCTAGACTACTGCAACTCCCTCCTGGCTGGTCTACCTGCATGTGCCATCCGACCTCTGCAGCTCATCCAGAATGCAGCGGCTCGTCTGGTCTTCAACCTTCCAACATTTTCCCACACCACGCCGCTCCTCCGCTCCCTCCACTGGCTTCCGGTAACTGCTAGAATCCACTTCAAGACACTGGTACTTGCGTACCATGCTGCGAATGGATCTGGCCCTTCCTACATCCAGGACATGGTTAAACCGTACACCCCAGCACGTGCACTCCGCTCTGCATCAACCAAACGACTCGCTGCACCCTCGCTGCGAGGGGACCCAAGTTCCCATCAGCAAAAACACGTGGGTTTGCTATCCTGGCTCCAAAATGGTGGAATGAGCTCCCCATTGAAATCAGGACCGCAGAAAGCTTACACACCTTCCGGCGCAGACTGAAAACTCATCTCTTTCGACTCCACTTCGAGCGATAGAATGACTAACAAAGAACTGCTAACAGAGCACTTATATACTAATAAAGGACTGGCTTATCTATAGCCAGTTGAGCAGCACTTGAAACGATTGGCTCTTTGAAACATGATGTTCTTATATTATTCTGTTTTCCTCAAGGTTGTGTCTTCCTGGTCGAATGTACTTATTGTAAGTCGCTTTGGATAAAAGCGTCAGCTAAATGCAATGTAATGTAATGTACTTTCCTATTTATTAGTATTATAAACACAGTTACTTTTTTATACAGTGAGGTAAATGGTAAATGTGCATGTATGTCGTTCAGTTTGCGTTTACAGGTGAATACGTCCTGCCAAATACTAGCCACAAAAAGATTAAAACATAATGAACTCAAATAAACTACTTCTAATAATAATAATCATAATCATTTCAATAATATAAATACTATATTATTTTATTATAATATAGTTGTAATATAGTCAAGACAAAACATGCTTATTACATGCTCAACAACTGATATTTCTTAAATCTGTATTCAAATGTAGTTCCCTCTGTCCCTCTATTTACAATATACAAAGCAGACCTGGAAGGAACAATTAAATGTGTATGCTCATCCTATCAGGCAACACACACACACACACACACACACACACACACACACACACACACACACACACACACACACACACACACACACACACACACACACACACACACACACACACACACACACACACACACACACACACACACACACACACACACACACACACACACACACACACACACACACACACACATATACTGTACTGACAGTACGCACACACACTCACATATACTGACAGTACGCACAAACACTCATACATACACACACACACACACACACACACACACACACACACACACACACACACACACACACACACACACACACACACACACACACACACACACACACACACACACACACACACACACACATATATACTGTACTGACAGTACGCACACACACACTCACATATACTGACAGTACGCACAAACACACACACACACACACACACACACACACACACACACACACACACACACACACACACACACACACACACACACACACACACACACACACACACACACACACACACACACACACACACACTGCTGCCCTGTTGATCGACCTGAGTGTAGAGTGTGATTAGATTATTACTGATGGGATTGAGTTTGCTCTCGTCTAATGAAAGAGGGATGGAGTGGAGCATGGATAATTGAGGAGGGGGTCCCAGATAAATGGATTGTGAAAGAAGATGGAAGAAAATGTATATGGTGGTGGGGGGTTAAGATGAAGAGAAGGAGGTGAAAGGCTAAGAGGATAAATAAAGGGGCGGAGGTAATGTAGAGGAATGAAGGTGACAGCATGGAGAATAGAGAGTGAGAAGAGGTGAAGGTGAGTGTCAAGGAACTGAGGAACGAGGGAAGGGTGAAAAGGTGTTGAGGAGGGGGATGGAGTGAGGAGTTAACCTTGTTTCAGTGGGCTTAAGGTTAATGTTCCTGCAGATAAAAAAATCCTGCACTTGGTTTTTACTGGTAATTGAAATACATTATTAGATTTATAAATGGAAGTTAAGCGCACGTTTTATTTTGGAATGAAGGTTATGTTAAAGTAAAAATGGAAAATGCATGTAAAAAACTATGTTTTTTCTTATGGCATGCTTTATTAAAAAGCACTTTCATTGAATTGTAACGATGCGGTGCATTCAGCATTTAGCATTTAAAACTCACACTAAAGCGCTGTCTGAACTTACATGCTCCATCACGATTTATTTAAATGTAGATTGTAATACTGGAGTAAATATACTCTCTCTTTGTTATATTATATTTCAACTAACGATCAGATAGTAGCCAAAAACACCAGAAAAATACAACAAGTACACAATTTAGAGCGCTTGAGAAAGCTATCTGCTATAGTTTAGATTAAACATGCTAACTTAGTAGTTTTATTAAGATATTTACATTCATAAAACAACTGTTTTCATTATGTGTTCATCCCAAATCCTAGGTGTACATACAGCCCGCATTGTCTGTTCCATTAGTTAACTTGCTAGCTAGCTACAGTAGCTAACTAGCTATAGCTAACTCACCACACGGCACATTTCGAATTGTATGTTTTTGACAAATAAATGGACAAACATTTAGATTGTGTGTCTTCGTGGTATGGTTATAGTATTTGTTTCCCCCCATGTTGTCCTTCTCAACATATAACTCTAAAAGCTCAAATAACCTCCAAACCACTTTAAAAATGCACTAAATAGTTTTAGACAGGCCTGTTTCTTCCTCCATCTCTCCATCGTTGTGTTTATGGGTGCAAACATTTTCTTTCCCCTAAGCCATCTGTCTCCATGGCAGAGTTGAGCGCTGTGTGTGTTCACTGATCTGAACCTCTCTCGTTCACACTAATTACCTCTCTTCTAGCCCTGAAATTCAGAAAATTGAGGCAAACCACGGCAACAATACCAGTTAAAATTCATCTGCTTACCTGAGGAAATTCAACTGACAAAGGAGAGTGACACCAGGAGGCACAAAGCTCTGTAAATAGTGACCACCAACTGTGCACTTACACACTTTTGAAGCTCCCCTGTTTGGATGAAATTCCCTGAAAACAATGGAACTGTTCTGATTACAATGTGGTGTTGCAAATGTTCCTGTTACATAGAGGCAATGGATACCTATGTTGTTCTTGAAGAAGTACTGAGGAGGAATTTGTTTCTGCATTACGAGATCTGTCAAAGCATTCTGTCGACAGTAAAGAATACTATTGTTATACTGTTTATTGGAACTAAACATTCAGTAGCCTAATGTACTGGATTACACCCACTGTTGCAAAGTGATCACGCCCATCCCCAACTCCCCAAATGAGATGTATGCAAACAGTTGACAACGCTTACTGTTCAAAACACACTTCTGTAGTTGTGAGATCAGAAGATCAACTTTTCCTCATGCTGAAGCAATAGTCAGTTTGAGAGCTGCTAATCAGATGGGACGGATGTGTAGTTTATGGCAGAACAACGAGCGCTGAGCCGCGGAGCAGAAAGGGATAAGTTCTGCTTGTGTGCTGAGACTTAACACTGTAGCTCCTCTTTAACACAGAGGGACAGATCGAGATCCCTGGAAGAAGAGAACAAAACAGGAAGGGAGGGATGTAGAAAGAGACAAACCAGCTGATAATTTGCTGTTAATCGTTTATTTTTTGTCATTTTGTGCACTCACTGCTGTGATGGGCGCCAACAGGACTATTATTTGTCTGTAGTGCTTCGGTGCTCTTTTGTTGTTCACCGCGCCCTCCTTCCTCCCCTCTGCTCGCTCTCTGTGCGCCGCCACCGACCTGACAGCTCAACTGGAGTGGGCTTGACACAGTGTATGCATTGCAGAGTGGGCTTGACAAGGTGTGTGTGCTGCCAGAACTCTCCTGTGGATTCCTGCTTGTGTGTGTCCATGTTTCCCTGAGGGGTTGTGTAGAGGAATTGTTGTTGTCTTGCATCAGCAGCCGCTGGTGTCCAAATGTGTTTGCGTGTTAAAACCAGGTTAAAACTCAGCTTTTCATGTCCAGCTGGAAAATAAAAGGGAAAACACACCATGCATACCATGCTTCACCCTGGGTGTACTCCTGTAAGCAAGCACTACTGTATGCATGTGTGTGTGTGTTCACTTGTGTGTAAGTGTTATCACAGGCGCTCTAGGTGCGAGACTTTGCTGTGAATGAGTGTTGTACTAATTCACAGGCTCTTACAAATGCTTCATATTGCATTGCATTATTTGTGTTTGGTGTACCTTGGAAGGCTTCTATTGTTACATATTCACACAGCAGACGCTGGAGACAAACACCGAGTCATTTTGAGCCCATTATACAGTCACAAATTGATGTAATTGATGCTTCATATATCTGTTCTTTTTGTCAGCTTTCCATCATCTTCCACACTTGGTTTCTTCTCATCAGTTTTAATTACTGTTTGTGCATGTCTACCTTTACATCTGCCGTCATTTTCTGTACCCTTACAAAGTGTAAAATACGTTACTCTTGCCCTGGAGAAAGAGAACTAAACGCTCCAGTTAGATTTTGTGTCCACTGATGGAACACTGTGGTTATACTTGAGGAGCTGAGATATTGAAAGAACTATAAAATAGGGTTTGGGTCAGGTTAAAAGATGCTTTGATTATGTTTTTTGTTTTTTTGGGGGAACAGGAATGGTCAATTCACCTGAATCTGTTTAGAAAATAAGGCGTGATTTTGTTTATCTGCTTCACAAGTAAGTAAAACTATATTCCAGTAGTATTTAATATGTTAGACTGCTGGTCCACCAATTAAAATGAGTCCTACATTCCCCTTCAAAATAAACTCAATATAGCAAAAAATATGCAATTGGTTTACCTTTCCCTATACCTATGTGTATAATAAAGCTTCCTACACTGTGCACCTGTATTCATTTATATATATTGTTTTATATTACTTTTGAATTATTCAGCCAAAGTTACTGACTGTTAATTTACTCTAGCTCCTTTCAAAAACAAAACAGTCTTTGTCAGTCATTTTCAACAATAAAAAAAAGCATTCAAAGTGGTTCAACCAATTCATTGGTGCTCTGTTAAGTCAACCCAGTACTCCATCTGAGCTATACTGACCCAAACTGTGTCAAAAGTGATTTATTTACACACAGACATTTATATAGACAGGTAATAAATATGTATATTAAAATCCCTTAGAGCTAGACTTATGAATACCCACAATCCCTCACGCCCAGTTTATACTGAGATCTCATTTGATTTGAGTGCTGAGGCATACATCGACCTTAACAAGTGAGACCAGCAGCATGATGTGCCAGGCCTGGATGTGTCACTGCCAGAGGAGGAAATCCAAGCAATGCACATTATATTTGATCCAGCTCATCGAAACATAGGAAGAACATAACTACTTCTGAATCTGAGCCGTTTTGTGTGCTTGTGTGACGGACAACATTTGAGAAACACCAGAATCTTGTTTTTCGCCGAATATCAGTGTGTTCGCTGAGCTCGATCCGCAGCGACAGCCTGGCTTGACTTTGAGGACACATTAATGCGTGTGTGTCTCTGCGTGCGTGCGCGCGCGCGTGTGTGTGTGCGTGTATGTGTGTGGGTGAGCTGAACACAGAAGGAGGCTCAGGAGGTGTTGACTGTGGAGATTAAAGGGGAATTAGAGAATGCAGAGCGCAGAAAAAATACGAGAGAGAGACTGAATCTTTGAATATTCAAATCTCTCATTTGAATTCTGCCGCAGATTGCTAAATCTCTCATCTATGAAGGAAGGAATAACCTTGCGATTTTGTTCGTACTGTGACATACTGGCCCAAGGCATTTACTGTGTGATTGTATTAATACTCACGACAACATAATTGTAACAGTGTTCAACAGGCCCGGACTGGCCATCGGGAGGACCGGGAGGTTTCCCGATGGCCTGGCCTGCTAAATGGCCTGCTGGCCTGAGGATTTTTTTTTTGTATGTATGTATTGTGAACGCAACGCTGCGCAAATGTGGGTCGACTCTGCCTCACAGAGGGTGACTGGCTGTCTACATGATGTGGCCTGCCGACATGGCCACGATCATACACTAATGCCCTCGATTGGTCTCTGTCTGTGTGTCATTCAAGCTCGGGAGGGTGTGTATGTGTGGCGCGAGCGAGAGAGAGAAAGTGCGCGCACCGGTTACATGTATTGTTGTTAGCATCTGGTGCTAGCTAGCTGCGCTAACGGATATAATGAGCTGTCAACAAGGTGGAGGAGAGTCCTCTCCAGTCAGACTGAGAGACTGATAACTACAGGTGAGGTAAAGGACTCTCTGAGTGTTCAGATAGTTAACTTAGTCTAAGTTATCTCAGTGGGTCTCAAACGGTTTGGTCACCATGTTATGTAAACACATATTTCCATTTGAAGGGGGAGTGATTAGTAAAATTTACATGAATAATAAAATATGGAAATAACTTGTTGAGAGCTAAAACTAGTCTTTGCTTCTGCCTCAAAGATGAGCAGGGGGGAGAGGGGGGATACAGGAGAGGCTGGTTCAGGAGCCCAGACACACTCACAACTATAAATGAACCAAAAACAAATAAATACAGAAGTTTCAATGTTTTTTCATATTGGATATGGTATGTTATTGGTTATGGCCATGTTCTTATGCTTTTATGATTATTTAAATGTGTACAGTTCTGTTTCATATGGGTGTAGTCTCTTTATTTCCCCCTCAAAGTGCACCAGATTGATGCATTTAAGTCCAACATTTAAAAAAAAAAAAATCTTACCGGGGGAGCATACCCCCGGATCCCCATAGAGGAGTTGAGGTCCACCTCCACTTAAAATATGTTCACATGGATAGGTTAGGTTCCTAAATAGATTTGCACATTTTTTTAAAATAGTAACCCATGTCCATATGTTTATTCTGGGGTAGTAGATTTAAAGTGTAGGGCTATCACTATGGGCAGCAACGCTGTAAATATTGACAAATAAATCCAGCAAAATGGCACAAAAGAAAACTGGTAGTGGCCTGGCTGGGTGTATAATTCCCAGCCTGACTTATTGTCCCAGTCCGGCCCTGGTTATCAACAATGTTTTATTACCACTCCCCCTGAGGGCATTACCAGAAATGTTTTACACTGCCGTTATGGCTCAATACACTTCAACTAATTAGACTTACAACACAAGCAACAATCAAACGCCTTAAAGCTGTTTTTGCTTTTCACAGTTTAACCAAACGTAACTCTGCCTGAGTGAACATGGCCTCTGAACTGATGTTAACTACTCTGATGCCACAGGTTTACCCTCTCATTTAAAAAATAAAAAAAGTTTCTCCAGAGGATATTCTGCATTCTTCCTGTCTCCCACAGTAGCTCTGCTTCTGTTTACTTGAATAGCCAGCTGCTTCATACCAAAGCTTGGTGCATTGGCAGAGACCTCCTTCTCCAGAAATACACGCATAGCAGAGCCTGATTTCTTCAGTATCACAATATCAGCACATCAAATAGTTAGAAACAGGAGACATAGGCTAAGTGTAGGCAGTGCTGGAAGAACCATTCAAAAATGTACTTAGGTAAAACAAGTTCAATGTTGACGGATAAATGTAAAAGTGTTAAAGTAAAAGTGCCCCGTCAGTGTTTCTCCATTATATATGATGTTTTTGGATTCAAATGACTGCTGCTTTCAAGAGTATAAAGCATTTCACTGCATCAATTGTTTAAGTTTGTTTAATTTGAACTACTTAATGTACTATTGGGTAGTTTAATCTACAGTGAAGAGGCATATGCTGTAATGTATGTTTGTAGATTCACTGTCATGTGAGATACAGTATCTCTTAAAAGTAAACCTTTCCTTTTCATGAACTCAGACCCACCTCCCTTTTTCAGCTTTGTGACAAAGGATTTTCCAAGAGGATTTCAAACAGCTTATTTATCGCAAGAAGTAAGAGAATGTTCTCAATCCATGAAGGGATACAACTTTTGTGGAAGTTCATCAGAAAGATTGAAAATGACCACATCTTAAGATACATAGTTTTCAATTGACAGGAAGGGGATACAAACTGTAATCTGAAGTGTAATTAAAGCTGATAGTGTACCTCTGTAATGGATTAGCCTTGGCCATACTGTATGTCATTATGGTCATGCCATTAAAGCTATTTTAATTGAATTAATTAGCAGTGAAGAGAGCAAATAATCTCAATAATTGAGCAAAATTGTATTAAAGTACAATACTTTAATTCCACTAATGCAATTTATCATGAATATATAATTTATATATGAGCCGCGTCATGCTCAGATGGTCATAGCAGACCTGAATTGACATATAAAATAAGCTTTATTTCATCGGTCTCATACATCTTCACCTTCCCTCTCAGAAGACAGAGGGAAGCCTTTTTGTCAGCAGGGAGAATAACGGCGTGGCATTTTGGCAGAGCCCGTAGCACACTGTCAGGTTTGGTTAATTAAGCAGTGTGACAAAGGTGAGCGGGGGCTGCGGGGCTCTGGAAACCCTCTGTCAGACGTACAAATGGCCTGTCACACAGATACTGTGGTGGAGGCAGCAGATAAAAGAGAATAGGCAACGTCTGAGTTCCATTTTCTGTCCTGTAATGATAAATGCATTAAGAATGTGCTCGTTGATTACCACTCTACTAATTGAAATATTAGACAAATTATTTTTCCAAAGGCTCTTTGCTGTTTCTGTTTCCTGCCCAGAAATTATTTCAAAATGACCAAGTACGTAAACAATTAATGTCGGTATAATAAATACCCACTTCATTCAAATCCTGATGAAGCCTTTTACATTCACTGTGTTTATTTGACATATGTAGTTGGTCTTAGTTCTATCTGATTGCTTTGGAAATGAGTTGTATTCATTTAGCGACTGTGGAAGATGAATTGTTGTGTACTTCAAATCTGTGCAATAGTGCCACGTACATTTGAAAATAACTTAAACTGGGACTTTAAAAAAAATTAATTCAACATGTTAAATTGATATTCAGTCTTTAGTTGCATGATATTGTACAGGACAATGACATAATACACTTTGTTTTTAATGTCCATTTCTGATCACAAGAGTAAACTGTCCCCACAAGCAAAGTCTTAAATGCAGTATTTGTTGGTGGGTTTCTTGATCTTGACATGTTCAGTTTAGAAAGTTCCCTTTCCTGTAGTGTTAGATTTTTGTGCACGTAAATTGTCGGAAAAGGCTAAAATCCTCCAGAGGGAGTTTCATAATGACGTCACTATGTAACACTCAAGCTTCTATTGGCTAGCGCTCCACCATATTGTTCGTGATAGGCTAACGCCCCGTCTACACTACAGGCATCGAAAAATGCTTTCAGCGCTTCGCCCATTCATTTGAATGGGGTGATGTAGAAGATTTTGAATCTTCGCCGAACTGCATTGTGGGGAGCATGGCATGGCTTTGCAAGCATCGTGAGCATCAAAAGTTGAGCAATGTTCAACTTTTGATGCTCCCGATGCTTTCGAAGCTGGCATCAGCCAATCAAATCCCGTTTATGCAAATCCCGCCAGTACAAGCGCTAGCCAATCAAACCGCGTGCAAGCTGGGAGAGCCAGACCGCAGTTCATTTCCTCATATTCCAAACGAGAAATTACGGTAGCAAATCACCCGGTTCTTTACGACCATAACTATTTACCGGGATACAAACCGGAGGAACCAGGCATGGAGGGAGGTGGCAGAGACAGTGGGTGAAACTGGTAGGTTTTCGCCTGTTTGGGGAGTTTAAATCCAGTTTACTTCGTTTTAACATTGCTATTGCTTTGTATTCCGGGGGCGGGAGATTCATGTGATTGGTTGTTGGTCGTCTTGGGCACACGCCCAGCTTCAAGATTTTTTTATGCCTGTAGTGTAGACGGGCCGTAAGGGGCGGGACATCTCTAAGCAGTTAACCAATCACAAAAGATCCGGCTTGTTTGAGACAGAGGATGAAAAGAGGTGCTGCAGCACAGGCAGTATGAGAAAAATAAAGAGCTTTTTGAACATTAAAGCATCTACAAATTTTACAGTAGAAGCACAAAACACAAATCTCAAAACATGACATTTAGCATTTTGGGGCCCTTTTAAGATTGTTTGCTTCGCTCTATCCTTGCTTTGTCAAATCTAAACAAAGTATTCAGCACATGAGACTGAAAGACCTGCCTTTAGTGTAGGATACAGTAAAGGTTATAACCGTGGCTATAGCAGGAGACCTAGATAGAGCGATTACCTCTCACACCCAGACTTTATTGCTGACACAAGCTTCTGTCCTGACCCCTGATCCCAGCAGTGAGTCCCCATTGTCCTTATGTTTGCGCCGCATACACTTAATTTGCCTACAATGTATATATGCCTGCACATTTTGGTTGTACGTCTGATTGTGAGTAATGTAGAAGACAGTGGTCCCCATTTGTTTTCTGCTTCAACTCCCTTCTTAATTAGAACATTACTTCGCCCTGGGAATACTTCTACACACACACCCGGCCACACACCGGTGCGTGTGTGTGTGTGTGTGTGTGTGTGTGTGTGTGTGTGTGTGTGTGTGTGTGTGTGTGTGTGTGTGTGTGTGTGTGTGTGTGTGTGTGTGTGTGTGTGTGACAAAACCCAACTTAGGTGGAAAAACAGCAGCTTTTCTAGCTGAGGAGACATGGTTGTCCTGCTCTTGTTCTCTGTGTAATTGTCCCTTTTCAAATGGCTCTGTCTCTCACTCATGCTCTCTTTGTACCCTTATTATAACTGTGTTTTCATTTAACAATAAAGGGTCATTCTCCAACTTTATTTTTACAACTTTTAGCTGCAGATAAACTGTGCAAGGCTAACTTGTGTTATCTTAGACTGGTTTGATTTATGGCATCGCACCATGCTGCTACCGCTTTTTCACTATGGATCTATTTATTTGGTTTTTACGTTATCTAAAGTAAGTACATACCAGGCTGTACAAGGCATCTTTACCAGATGTTTTATCATTTTTTGATGAATAGAGGCTAAGAATTGTCTTTAATTTAGTCAATAGAAACTAGGAAACCATTTCAGTTTCCATCCATGCCCTCAAAGCACGTCAAAGGAGTTCCAGACGGATTACAACTGTCACGTCTGTCTTTGCACTGAATCACTCATGCGGAAACATTATTAAGACTATTACTTATAAAAGCCATTGTAATGTGAACAGAAATAAACCCAAAGAAAGGAAAGAAAACCCCACTGACCTAGCCCTCTGTAGCGTAATGCTTTGTCCTCAATAGATAATCTCACAGAGTCCCACAAGGATAAAGAAAGGATAACACAAGCAATAGAAAGTCAACAAAAGATTACTTACAAGTGCTATTTCAGTCAAGTCAGAAGTCACAGCTGACATGTTTATACCTTTGATATTGTGCTTAGCCCTGTGATAATAAAATATGACTCTAGTGGTGTTTTACAGAGCAAATATTGAGAGACTTGCATGAGTACTTACTTCTCTCTTCAGATCCTGGCATGGATTGCCACACATGTCTAGGAGTTTACTTCCCGTTTGTAATTGTGAGACTTGTCTTTGATCAATATTAGCGAATGATTCAACAGGATGTACAATAGACATGGGCCCATTAAAATGTTGATTTGTGAAATGTTGAAAAGGCCTGTAAACAGATCAACAGCCAGTCCTTTGGGTCATTACGAGAGCCATTATGTGCATTAGGCTCGCAAACCAAACTTCCTATTGGCATCCGTTTCCAGTGTGTTGGCGGGGTGTTTGTTTACTCACATGGTCTTGTGCCTGGGATTTTACAACGAGGCTAAGGCTTTTCCTTCAAGTATGCTTTGATATCTACATTATACCATCGTCTCTAATGGATTAAGGCTCTCGGCATCATTGCTTGTTTTGGACCATGTTGCTCCTGTGTGTCTGTGGTCGAACCCTAAGGAAGTGTCCTGGGTTGAAGCAAATTCTCGTAGTAGCGGTAGGGTAGGTAATTTTGGAGAAACCAGCTGATAGGCCATCCAGTTACTTTTGCCGGGCCAGCTAAAATGATTGGTCGTGCTTTTTACAGTACCACGGCTTCCACAGATGACATGTTTTTATGTATTTATTGTAAAAGCACTTAAGATATTCATTGCTATCGGGATGTTAAGAGCATTCCATGGAATATAACAAAAAGTGTTTCTGAAGTGAAAGACCTACGCATCATGTGACTACAACTTCCGTGTCAGTCACATGATGCCATTGGGCCCAACAATATTTAATATTACGGTAAATGGACTACCCAGAACAAACCCTTGAATAGCCCTTATTTGAATCAGTAGGTCCTGAAAGCCTACGTGGATAATGTATATTTAATGACCCTCTCCAGTCATTTTACTGAGCAGTTTGGACGCAGGGCTTAGGGAAAACCCTAGTGCGTACATTGGGCCCGATGTCTGCAGAAGATTGCTGGTAAATCCACAGAAGATCTTAGTATTTTGGTTTTCAAGACTAAGCAACTCTCATTGCAATGAATGGTTTCCCGCTTCCAACGCTGCATCCAGTTCTCTTCACGCATCCATATCTGTGATCGGCAATGGAGGCGGTGTTACAGAAAAAGTTGTCCCCGGCATAGATTGTTCACCATTAACATAATTGTGCTTTAAGAAGATAAGCAGACTAAGATTTTGTTTGAAAATTCAACTGCTGCATAGGACTATTTGAATTGTTGCTTTCCATTGCATCTCCCTTGAAATGAACAGTATGTATATATCCAATGTGTTTTGGCCTTAACCGCTTCCTGTACGTGGTTCGAGCACTTCTCCATGCTGGTGATCCTGCTCAACTGTGTGACTCTGGGGATGTTCCAGCCCTGTGAAGACGTCGCCTGCCAATCTGAGTGGTGCGGCATCCTGCAGGTGAGTGTAAGGTCTTCACTCTTAGCTCTGTGTGTGCTTTCTCTCCATGCAAACACCTGACATACAACGTACTCTATTTACCTCGGTTCTGCCTATATGAGGCTTTGCTGATGTGGCCTTTAATACAGTAGTTATTTAATGTGAACAAATGTTGCTTACCTTGGTGACATATTTGAGCTTCTTCCACATGCGTTTACGTTAAGTCATGTGCCATGCTTTGATTTTAATTTTGTAACCCTTCAATGTACATCAAATATACATTTAAGGGTCGTTCAAACGTGCTCTGCAATGATTGTAATGTTTTGTTAGGTGTCTGGGAGTGTTAAGTGTCCCTTGTTTCTTGTCTAAATGTTGTCCTTTTTGATGATGTAATACAAGAGAAGAATCCGACTTGATCTGACAAAGTATCCTATCTTATCGCATTAAGCCTGCCAACTCAGTGCTTTAGTGAGTGATGAAGAAAGCTCAGTACCAACGTCATTGATAGTACCAACATGTAAACATGCATCAGACTGTTGTATATCAAATTAAATGTCTCTATTACACCAAGGATCACTTCCACATTCTGCTTTTAGCTGCTGTGAAGTGACAGGAAGAGCAATAATAACTGCAATTTGTGAACAAATGGTAATGAAAACGTTCATTCACTTTCTTGTCTTAATTTGTTTCAACATGCTGTTAGAGCAATGTTGTTTCTATGAGATATGCTCATTATATTCAAATGCAGACGCTATTTTGCTGTGGTGCATTTCTATTTAATTGAGACGCAGCCATTACCATGCTAAGCCCGAGTATTCCCCGCTGGGACGAGACTAACTAATGGAGACGAGATTTTATTTTCAGACAACCTCCACTGGCACCTTCACAGCTTGTTTCAAAATGTGACTCCTTATTGATGAGGAAATGTAACGAGAACCGGACCTTTCTGTGTTGGCAAGTATTTGATTTCCTCTTGTAATAATATCTGTATGCTTCTGTTTCTCTACTATTTCTCCCAGGTGTTGGACGACTGTATATTTGCTTTCTTCGCTGTGGAAATGGTCATCAAGATGGTGGCCCTGGGAATATTTGGACCCAATTGTTACCTTGGCGACAAGTGGAACCAGCTTGACTTTGTCATCGTCATGGCGGGGTTAGTATCCCACAATGCTTTTTACTCTTGCTCACAAATTTGCTAAATTGTCTCAGTCATCTGCAGCTAGACAATAGCAGTCGATTTAGAATGGAATAACACTTTGCCGAACACAAAATGAAATATCTGATAAATGCAATCTCACACAGAGAAGCACAAACACTCACGTAGAGTTGTTCTCACACAGGAGTAAACATGGCCACCCACAGCTCACACAATAGAGGTGCTTGGGTTCATGCCTGTGGGAGTGTTATGGTATCTGTCCTCCGAATATTCTGTCATTATCGAAAAAGTGGTATAACTCAAATTCAATACATGTGTTGTACTCACCCCGATATGTCATGATCACCAAATTGGTATTTCTTCGAATTGAGCACAGACGGGTGAAATGATTAGATTTTCGTGGTCAATTGTCAAGGTCACTGAGAACGCTACCTATTCTCATGATTGGGATGTCTCATAAATCAGCTTCCAGTCATCATAAAGGAGGCAGACAGTGTCCCAACATTAAAGAGTAAGCTAAAGACCTTCCTTTTACTAAAGCCTAAAGTTAGGGCTGCTTTCCGGCTTTCCTAGAATATCCTCCTTGGTCCTATATTTGATGGTATTTTATTTTACTCTATTTTTTTGTGTTTTACGCTTTATCTGGTAATTTTATTATATTCTTGTCATTTTAATTCGTCATTCATGTTTGTTGATCTGTTAATCCCCCTGAGACAAATGTATGTTGTGATATTGGACTATCTGAAATACATTTAATTTAATTTGATAAATGCTGGACAAGATATCCTTAAATCTCGTACAGACATCCACTTGCACTCATTGGTAAACAAATTATAAACCGGTGGTCAAATGTAAAGTTCTTTGTGACCTCACAACACATTTATGCTTATAATACAAATGAACTCATCTAATGATGTCTAATGGTTACATTTAAACTGTATCTGGTTGGTGAAGGCGTGAAACTGCAAGGTGGTAATTCTATTCTCTCTCAGATTTCAAAATGTTTTCATGCCATTTTGATATAAAAAAGCAATAATTTCAATGTACATATCAGGCGTCACCATGATAAAACGCTGCAGTCTTACCATCCACCGATCGTAGCATACAATCAAGGTGGAAGCATACAACTCTACTTTAAAGATAAGAGTTATATATCAATCAGAGAAACCTTAAACACCCCATTTTCCAATCACGCCTCAAAACATATCTCTTCACACTCGCATATCCACCCTGATCATTATCCATCACACATCCTCTGTTTTTATTTATTTGGTTATTTGATTGATTTATATACTGCATTGTCTTGTTTATGTCTCTTATGCTGGTGTTATGTATTGTGTATCTTGTTTTTTATGTGTTTGTATGGCGACCTTGAGAGCCTTGAAAGGCGCCTATATAAAATAAATGAATTATTATTATTATTATTAATGTACATTATGCACTACAGACGAAGGCAGGACCCAATCAGCAGCAGACATTCCTTTAAATACTCCCACGCTCCGAGGCCTGAGCCTGACCACACACACTCACACAATCACACTCACACACTCCTTACACAGCACCCACAAGGCAGAGCACAGGAAACACACAATTAAGACCATAACTGGCTCTCTGCCTATTATACCTGTCACATTTCTGATGTTTAGGTGCTGTGATGTAAGACTATATAGAGGGAAAAACGCTTTTGACTGTATAATTAAATGCCAAATGTACAGTAATTATGTGGGTAGTTGCCAATATAAGCATTATTATTTGTATGGTTTCAGTGTTGTTGCTTTGTGTCACTATATCCGTGTGTAGGTGAGTACAGAACCTGAAGTCAAACTCTTTCTTCCTGCTTTTCTCACTTCAGGGTGATGGAGTATTCTCTGGACGGCCATAACGCCAGTCTGTCAGCCATCCGTACTGTCCGAGTGCTCAGGCCACTGCGGGCCATCAACAGAGTACCAAGTAGGTCCATGTACATTTGCAAAGAAGCTTTGTTGTTGTTGGTGAAAGCACACATGGTTTACTATGTTCAAACTCATATATAGTAAACATATGCAAATGCTTCTGTTTTCCATATTGTTTTTTGTGAGCAACTCTGCATAATAATCTGCTGCAAAGTACTTCCTGTCCCAAAACTGACAATATGTTATTGTTATATTATCCCAGCACAGGCAGTTACATTTATGCAAATGTTACATCATATTACATTTATATGTTTCCTCTATCCAATACGCCCTGAGGTATTTGAATATTCCCCTTTTGTTTTTTATATATATTTGATGTTTTCATTTATGTGGATACAAAAAGTTGTTACAACACACTTAAGTAATAATTGCACATAATTGAAACATAAAAAGACAAAGAAATAAGGAAAAATTCAGAGGAAAGTGTCAAGAAGAGGAGAGAAAAACAGGTTTTGCGCTTATTTATAATTGTTTCAGTTATTATTTTGTTGTTGCGAGGGTCTGGCCTGGTTGGTGTAAAGAGGATTCAGCTCTGAATCTGATCCAGAAAGTAGTCCAGGTATATGCATTTCCCCCTTATGATCAATGTGCTATTTTCCTATGTATTCTAAGCCTTCTGCACTGAATGCTGGAAAAATAAAACCAACATAGAAAATGTTCTTAATCACTCTCCTTAACGGTAAATTGGCCGATGATCCACGACTTATTGTTTGCTTTAATCTCCCTTCCAGAGGTAGTACCGTGCCAGTGGCTGGTGAGAACTTGCACATAGTTTGTCATTTCCCTAAAAGCCCCGTGACAGAAGTGACCATGAATCTGCAGCGAAAGAGGATCACTAGACAATGGTGTCATAACAATGAACACGATTATTAATTAGCATGCATTAGGCAGGCGGCCAGGCTGTTTGTCAGGTTGAGGTTGCCAGGTACTATAGACACAACGCATATTTCTTAACAGGGTTATATACTGGGTTTAACCTCACACAGATTTTATTGTTAATTAAAAACAATTTATAAAAAATGAGAGTTTTATTTTAATAGACCAGATATTTTTAATAACCCTCCTACAAACCTGTACTATAAAGCATTATTATATATTCTAAAGTATATATTATACAGTATATGATATCATTTTACTTTTACTCATGTTAATATAATTTATTTTATTGTTTGGCTTATTTGACATTTAACCTTAATTTCTTATATTCATATACAATTATTAATTTTATTTATTTGTAATTTTATCTTTTTTTTGCACATTCTTACCTCTTGTGTTTATATAAAACAAATATTCAATTTTTGTATGTATCTTTTATTCCAAAATGTAGCAAATTTCCCAATAAGCCAATTTTCACAAGCATTCTGTATGTTCCAGAGTTATAAATTCAGCAAATAAAAATGCCTTTTATGACCCCGCTTCCCCAGAAATAGCCACATTACGACACCAGATTCTCCCACGTATATGATGACGTTAGATGTGTTTGGGTTTGTGTGTGCTTGCTTTGCGCCCTGCAGTCAGACCCAACACAATCATAAAGCATGGCAGGTTGTCTGTTCCTCTCAAGCTATCATCACAGCCTCACACAGGGACATAAACACACTCTCTGTGGTGTTCTACCTTTGTGAGGAGTGAACATGTAACCTAATCGCTAAGCTAACAGTAGCCCAGAGGAACGTCTTGAGAGCCATGGACAAGGAGAAATTAAACTTGTATTATTTATTGTAACAAGTCTTCAGCGGCTCCCTGAAGACACAGGGACATCGAGGAGAGAATTACAACGAGAGGTGTTTCTAGGGGCTGAAACTCAAGGTCAGCGTAGATACAGAAAGACACAAAGCCCTCACACTCATACACTCACCCCGAGGATGTTTAACAATCGGCTTACTTAGCTCATTTATCCTCTCGCTTTTAGACTCCATCTAATCTTTTGTTTTCCTTTTCATCTGAGTTGTGATCAGTGATGGAGTGTTTCTGGGTGCGAGCCATCCGGGCGAACAGCCAGACTAAAGTTTTTCTCTCCCTACTTACCGTCTCTGTTTGTCTCCAACCGTTCTGCAATCGCTCCGTCTCTCTGTTTGCCTTTCTGCCTAAGTGGATGGGAAGTGTTCATTGTTGGACAGATGTTAATATGTTTTCGCTCCGTAGCCTGGATACAATGAGCAATACATGCTGAGCTCGACTACAATTACTTTGTGAGCAAAGAGAAACAAGCTCACTGTTGTTCTTTTCTTTTGATTTCTAAAGGCTCTCGAGTTTATTTTTCCCTGTCCTGCTAACATTTCTGAGTTAGCCATCACTTGAACATACTAATACTCACATATTCTGTCCAGCAAGACACTCATCCATCGAACATCTAGGGTGTATGGGAAGTTGTGTTTTTTAAAGGCATTAACTGCTAAAGCAAGAGGCTAATCCAGCTAACAGTAGCATTTGTTTCAAGCTAGCTTTGGAGAGGGCTAGGGATTGTTTAGTGTACTCTGTGTTTGGCATTATTGGCATAGTGTGGTGGTAGATTATTGATGAATGTTTTAATAAATGTAAAATAATTGTAGTATTTAATTTATATTTAAGCTGTATTTACTATTTACTATTTATTTATCATTTTGACCATGAGTTCATGTTTTGTGTACAGGACAATATAACCAAGTTCAATGGTAACATTAAGTAACAACTAAACAGAAAATTGAACATATTTTGCATTCTATTATGAGGTTCTTTCTGCAAAGATACTTTCACATATTGCACGTTAGCTACTATAACTGTATAATATCGCTGGATAGTTAAAAAATAAATATAAAGATTATAACAAGACATTTATCATTGTCATTTCGCTGCCAACAGGACATTAACATATTTCTCCCTGATCTAATCTAAGAAGCAATTTTCTGACTTTATTAAAAGATATTTTCATAGATAAAGACCTAAAGCTGCAACCCTGCTCTTTCCATCGATTGATTTTTTACCAGCTAATATAACCCTTTCTGCATAGCAATGTGATTCTCTTTCCCAAATAAAGGAAGCATAACTTATCCCTGTTGAAGACTTTCTGGATAGTCGCCCTTTGTTTTGTTTAATGATCTCATCGAGATCGACTGTTATATTGCATTAGTTTAATGAAACCTGGCAGGGTGCGTTGTAACTCTGGGAGTGAACGCAGCATCAATCTTGTTTTCAATCTCTTTGTCTCTACTGTTCTTGACTATTCAATTCAGTGTATTGCTGAATCCCATCTCCATACTCAAAATGATGTATGGAGAACCCATTCATATTCCGCTTAGGGGATGTCAATGCTTTGAGATGTTTGTGTTTGAGCAGATTTCACCCAGATGCCTCTATACTAAAACGGCATCTGTGTACTGTTTACTCAGTGTGTGTACATTTCCATGTATCTCAAGAGTACTGCTTTCTACCCCAAGCATGCCCAAAGACATATTCTTTTTCAGTTTTATGATGAGCAATATGTATCACGAGAGTTTTCTCATTTCGCCCGCCTATTTTTATGAGAAATGGGAAACCGTGTAAGAGAGAAGTCAGTTGACAGATATAACTGGCAGATATGTTAAAAGTAGGACATATAAGTAAAATGAGACAAATAGGTGATGAGACAATGATTTAAGTCGGGCATTACATCGATTTTCTGGTTTCTACTCCACCCCAAAGCCATGACCACATCTCACTAGATCTCTGGTTTGACAGATTGAACCACAACTGCATGGCTGTCACATATCTCATATAAAAAACACATTATCTCACATGCAACTCTAAATCTGCCGCTGGTTTGCGGTCAGTAAATCTTTAAGGAAGGTCGTCGGGACCAATGATGGATATTTTAGTATTTAGAGTATACCATTTTCTCTCATATTCGTTATCCCATTTTTTTTTTAAGACTGAAGCGGAAACACTTTATCAAACCCCATGTTGTGCTACTATAAAGTTTGTTCTGTTGCTAATGAGTGTACACTGAAGCACAGGCCAATACACATAAACAAGACGACACACATTAAATGTGGATGAGTAATTCCCTCTGAGCTGGTAGAGCTTGTACGTCACTGAATAACAACCTTGAAAATTCCACTGTCGGGACACCTTCTATACTTGGAAACAAGAGGGGGTGTTCAGATCTTGTTCTTTTTTTTCTTCTAGTATCAATGTTTTTTCATAATACGGATGTTGTTTCTCTAAATTCGAAAATGTTTCCTATGTGCATCGTTTTTGAAACTCGAGCCTGTTTCTCCTAATGGAGATGTTTTGGGCGGTTGTAATAATAATAATGCATTTTATTTATATAGCGCTTTTCACAACTCAAAGATACTTTACAGTATGAGGTAGGGTAGACAAATAAGGACAGGCAAACAAGTAAGTATAGTAAAATATAAAATAAATAAAAAGGCAGTCAAGAGGAAGTTGATTGAGAGGGGGGGGCTTATGGGTAGACAGAGTTGAAAAGATGTGTTTTGAGGCGGGACTGAAAGACTGTGAGAGACTCAGAGTCACAAAGATCTTGGGGGAGGGAATTCGAGAGCCTAGGAGCTGCCACTGAGAAGGCTCTGTCCCCAAAGCTGCAGAGTGTGGATGTGGGAATGGATAGGAGTCCGGCTGCGGTGGATCTGAGGGACCGTGGGGTTTGATAAGGAGTGAGAAGGTTTGTGAGATAAGGGGGGGCCAGATGGTGGAGTGCTTTGTAGGTGAGGACCAGAATTTTGTAGTTGATGCGATGGGAGACAGGAAGCCAGTGGAGGTCTTTGAGGATTGGGGTGATGTGATGCCATGATTTGGTATGTGCGAGGAGACGTGCAGCTGCATTTTGAACCTGTTGGAGTCTGTTGAGGGATGTAGTGCTGATGCCGTAAAGAAGTGAGTTGCAGTAGTCAAGGCGGGAGGAAATGAAGGCATGGATTAGTCATTCGGTTGCGGGGCGAGTGAGAGAGGGTAGGATTTTTGCAATCTTGCGGAGGTGGAAAAATGAGGTTTTGACTGTTTGGCGGATGTGAGGTTTGAGGGAGAGGGTGGGGTCAAAGATTACGCCAAGGTTGCGTGCCTGATTGGAGGGGGAAACAATGGTGCCATCGATGGTGAGTGTTATGTTAGTGACCTTGCTGAGGGTGGATTTGGAGCCGATTAGGAGGAGTTCTGTTTTGTTGCTGTTCAGTTTGAGGAGGTTATGTTTTGGATTTGGTGCTGAGGTAGATCTGAGTGTCATCAGCATAGCAGTGGAAGTCCAGGTTGAAGTGGCGGAGTATCTGACCGAGGGGGAGGATGTAAATGATGAAGAGGAGGGGGCCAAGTACTGATCCTTGAGGAACGCCTTGGGTGACTGAAGCTGTGGCAGAGGAGTGGTTGGGGAGGGAGATGAAGTGGGATCGTTCAGTGAGGTAGGACTGGAGCCATCTGAGTGCAATACCTTCAATACCAATGTCCCTGAGTCGGGTGAGCAGGATGTTGTGGCTCACGGTATCGAAGGCTGCACTCAGGTCGAGGAGGATGAGAATATTGAGGGAACCAGTGTCAGCAGAGGTGAGGAGGTCATTGAGGACTTTGACGAGTGCAGTTTCTGTACTGTGGTGAGGACGAAATCCAGACTGAAGGGGTTCATAAAGCTGGTTGGTTTGGAGATGGCAGTGAATTTGTTTGGCTACAATGCGTTCAAGAGTTTTTGAGAGGAATGGTAGGTTGGAGATGGGGCGGTAATTAGTGAGGGAGGAGGGATCAAGACCAGGTTTTTTGAGGATTGGAGTAACGGCAGCAGTTTTGAAGGCAGAGGGGACGGTTCCATGGGACAGCGAGGAGTTGAAAAGGTTAGCAAGATAGGGGCAGAGGACGGGGAGGCAGGACTTCAGGAGAGGAGTGGGTAGAGGGTCAAGGGAGCAGGTTGTGGGATTTGAGGAACCGATCAGATGGAGTATTTCAAGTGGGGTAACCAGGTTGAACTGGGAGAGGCAGCGCTGGGGAGGAGGAGTCAGGAGGTCAAGGGAGATGGGGGAGAAATGGTAGCGGTGGAGGTTGGGGAGATGCTTGTATATCAGATGGAGCTGAGAAGGAGTGGTTAATGGCGTTAATTTTGTCTGCGAAAAACTGGAGGAATGAGCTGCAAGTAGCGGAAGTAGAAGTAGGGAGGTTATCAGCACGGGGTTTGAAGAGCTTGTTAACTGTGGAGAAGAGGGTCCTGGGGTTACGGGAGGGGTCAGTGAAGATGTTGGAGAGGTAGGCAGATTTAGCGGCAATAAGAGCATCTTTGTATGCATTGAGATGGAGTTTGTAGCTTATGTAATGGACTGTGAGGGATGATTTCTTTGAAAGACGTTCAAGTTGGCGGCCTCGCTGCTTCATTTTACGCAGTGCGGGTGTGAACCAGGGTGAGGAGGTCTTGAAAGTAACAGTTTTATTTTTGAGGGGGGCTAAAGTGTTGAGGGAGGTGAGTAGGGTGGAGTTGAGGTGGTTGAGCAGATCATCAGGTGAGCTGAGGGTTGCGTCCAGGGGGAGATTAGACGATAGCAGTTCGGAGAGATGGTTATGGTCAATGGAGTGTAGATTACGGAAGGTGATGTTTCTGGGTGGGCAGGGGTTTCGGGTGGGGGGGGGGCAATTGTGAATTGTATGAGTTTGTGGTCGGAGAGGGGAAATGAGCAAGGGTGGAGGTCAATCACCAGCGAAGAGATATAATCCCTCCACCTGGTCCTAGGTCTACCCCTTGGTCTCTTCCCAGCTGGACGTGCCTGGAACACCTCCCTAGGGAGGCGCCCAGGTGGAATCCTTACTAGGTGCCCGAACCACCTCAACTGGCTCCTTTCGACACGAAGGAGAAGCGGTTCAACTCCGAGTCCCTCCCGGATGACTGAACTTCTCACCTTATCCAAGACGCCAGCCACCCTGCGGAGAAAACCCATCTCGGCCGCTTGTATCCGCGATATCGTTCTTTCGGTCATGATCAGGAAATATATACTTTTTACAAAACTAGATTTCACTATTCAAATAACGTTGTAAGGGTGTTGGGTAACATGAGGGCTAGTAGAAGGCTAAAACAACTTAGTTAAAAATTATAATTTCTAGTAACACTTACTATACTTCAATCAAAATTAGCAGAATCAGAATCCAGTTTATTGCCAGGTACGTTTACACATACAAGGAATTTGCTTTGGTATTTGGTGGTGCAAGCATAAACAATCTAAGAAAATAAGTTGCAATAGTGGTCAAAAAAAGAAATGTATAATATAAAATAAGCATTTTTAAGAAACAATTTAGCATTAAAAAAAGAATGTTAAAGACAAGTGTTTACACCAAATTTAAATTTAAATATATAAAAAACCTTAAAAGCTAAAAAAACAAAACCACTTAGGACAATTAAAATATGCCAATATATGGCAAACTACAGTGAATTATATTTTAAAGAGTAAGGGCTGTGCAGACGTGTTCAAAAATTAGCAAAATGCAGTCAGGGAGTTGGGCATGAACATGGCTCACAGTATTAAGAAGATACAAAGAACAAGAGGTTGTTCACATGATGTGCATTAATGTAATGCATAATGTTTGTGGGTGGATACAAAGTCAGTGACACTCTACAGTAATATCGTCTTATTTTAAACGTGGTCATTGTGACAAGTCTGCGATCTATGTGTGACAGGGGACCGAACACATCGTGAGCGACCTCAGGGACTAGATCCCCATCTCTGCTGACGCTAAACGCTTCTGACAGCTGGAGATAGACGCTGAACACGTGTGGTTAGATAATACTAGCCACAGGGAGGCTGTGAGTTCAAATCCCAGAGGATGAAAAAATGTCAAAATGTCACTTTCAGTATCGTCACCACTTGTAATTATATTGGCTGCGGGGGCGAAGCTGTGTGGCTTCCAAGATCACAAGATCAATAGAGGTTGTCAGGGTGTCGGGCAACCAGAGGGCGAGGAGAAGGCTAGAAGGCAACACGTGGGAAGAAGGTTGGAAAATGATCAAGACAAGGGAATTATAATGTAAGGGGATTATTCCAATTACCCAATGTTAGGGTGCACACAACCAAGCGAGGTTTTTGTATTTCTGTGTGTGGGGTGAAGCTTTGGAACAGTTTGAATGAGGAGCTCAAGGGGTGTCCTAACGTAGGACATCAGGACATGATTTTCACAAGGATGAAATTGTTTAATCATAACTGGGTGTTTACGGTTTATTTATTTATTTGGTTTGTTATTTTATCTTTTCTTGATTACCGTTTACCTCTTTTATGTAATTGTTTATTTGTTTATTTATTTGTTGTTGTTTTTTTTCAATAACAAATGTTGTTCTTTAAGAGAAAAAAAAGATATATGTTAATAATTGGGGGTGGGATTAAATAAGTGCAGTAATATTTTTGTTTATCAATTTGACACCTCTTAAGTTTGTAGTAAAATAATTCTCATGTTTCATTTCATTATTATTATAATTTTTTTAAACATTCGAAACAAATCAAATCATTTCTAATAACATCTTTCCATTTCTGTGTGACTTTTCAGGTATGAGGATCCTGGTGACGCTGCTGTTGGACACCCTGCCCATGTTGGGAAATGTCCTTCTCCTCTGCTTCTTCGTCTTTTTCATCTTTGGCATTGTGGGAGTCCAGCTGTGGGCGGGGCTACTGCGCAACCGCTGCTTCCTGGGAGAGGACATCAGAACGTAAGGAACTTATGATACAGTACATACTTTTAGGTTTAAAGTAGCACACATGCTCCTGGGACATTGTTGTGTTGAAACCTAGATATGTAAGGAAGGAAGAAGCACTTTGATGCAAATAGGATTGGTTTTAAGTTCTTTAGTAGAGTATAGACAAAGTACAGATGAGTGAAAAATACAAACTCCTTCAGTACACTTAGAAGTTGCCATCAATGTTTAATCACCCCTGAACAGAAAGAGTACATACACCCTTTCTTTTGCAAGTGCTGCTCTCCACATCCATACGGTGACCAGCAGAGCCTCCAGCATGCACACATGGACTCTTCCAACATGCTCACATCACTTAACTCAAACATGATCTTTCTTTTATTTACTTACTGCCCTTTTTCTCTCTCCTTCTGTTCGTGTCTTTCTTATTTTTCCTCATGGTGTTTCTCTGTTTTGTTCTCTCTTGTTAGAGTTATGTCGAGGTGTCATGTGGTGTATCAGTCAGCTGTTGCCTGTAGCAAAAAGAAATACAGAACTTGTAAGAGTACAGAAAGTGCGTATCGCCCTCAGGATCCAAACCACCGTATGACCTAACATGAAATACAAAAGGACAAAAGAACCGTGAAATACATGTAGATGGGAAATTAGATAAGGCTATAATCCATGATATACAGTGGGTGTGCAATGAACGATAAATAAAGCCATCAAATTCACCAGCTCGAAATCCGACCTGAAGAGAAAAACTCCTCTATCTATGCGGATGATGTTGCTCTCCTGCTTTAACAATCGTTTTAAAAAGCCTGAATAAATATAAGAAACATTTTCTCAGACGTGGGCTTGTGGGATATGACTGAGCAAATAAATAATATAATATATTCAAGATAAAGCCCATGTTCCTAGAAAAAATATATTAAAATGTACCTTAGAGATAGAATCTGCATAACAGAAAATTACTAAACAATAAAAAGAAATATTGAAACTCTGTGGTGGAAGTGATAAAAATCTCAAATCTATGTTTTACCTAATTACATTTTATTTATTTTTTTAATTAAATGACATTCTAACTGACCCTTAAATGAGAATAAATAGGACAAGGTGCAGACTTGAAATAGCATAATGTATCTTCTACACAGCACATTTGTGTAATATGATATACCTCCGTGCTTGCACATGTATCTTGTCTTGAGATAAATAAGGTTGAATACATCTTATGGGAGAAGAGCATCAGACAAACAACCACACATGCAGATACAAAGACAGATACAAAAGATCAGAGTCACCAATTTAGCCGTGGGCAGAAAGGAAACCCATCTCTCTCAGGTATCCTGGAATTAATTCTGCTTTGATGAAATGGCAGAAATGTTACCACAGTTGATGTAACTGGATCCTTGCTGTGTGTGAGAGAGACAGACAGAAAGAGGACAGCGGCTTAATATTGCATGGCCGAGGCAGCTGTGTTTTCTCTCACAGAACAAATGCTCGCCTGGCCCGACAGTACACTATCAGGGAAGAACATTTTCTCCTTTACTGTACTCGAGCACTACTGTTAAGGTACTTGTGCTTAGTGAAGCATCTCCATTTTATGTCACTTTATATATTTACTCCACTAAAGTACATTTCGGACGGAAATATTGTAACTCTAATATTAGATAGATAGATAGATAGATAGATGGATAGATAGATGGATAGATAGATAGATAGATAGATAGATAGATAGATAGATAGATAGATAGATAGATAGATAGATAGATAGATGGATGGATAGATGGATGGATGGATGGATGGATAGATAGATGGATGGATGGATAGATAGATAGATAGATAGATAGATAGATAGATAGATAGATAGATAGATAGATAGATAGATAGATAGATAGATAGATAGATAGATAGATGGATGGATGGATAGATGGATGGATGGATGGATGGATGGATAGATAGATGGGATATGGATGGATGGATGGATGGATAGATAGATAGATAGATAGATAGATGGATGGATAGATGGATGGATGGATGGATGGATAGATAGATAGATAGATAGATAGATAGATAGATAGATAGATAGATAGATAGATAGATAAGTACTTTATTGATCCCAATTTGGGACATAAGAGAAATAAAGACACTAGAAATAAACAATCCAAAATATTTCTGAAGTAGAAATAACATAGCATTACAAAGTTTTAAAATATACATGTGGAAATACAAATTTGTTAAAATGTACAGTGGGAGTTTAAGTCCAGTTAGCAAGAGAAGCTATGGAGCATTACTTCATTTATTTAGAGATTCAGATTAATAATATAAAATACATTACATTATTAAATACTGCTGTTGCATTAAAGCTTAAGATAACACCCGATCCCGACTAACCAGCAGTACAGAGTCATTGAAATTAGCCCCACTTTAACAAACTGCAACATTATAGTAATGTGCACGTTAATGCGTCCAGTAATTACTATCCACATTAACAGTTCAGCAGATAAACGGCTAACAGGAATGGCAGGAACATAATTGGAGTCCACCAATAGACCGTCTGGTGTGGAGTAAGATCATTTATCACTCCCTACTAGTCATTCAAAAGTGAATTTCACGTCCAAAAAAGGCACTTTGCTGAAGTGGAGGGCTCTCTACAACAAAGGGGGAGTTTACATAAGAAGGCATGTTGAAGGCAATCACCTTTTTCATCCCTCGCAGGAAACAGCTCTCCCCATTGATACTAATAGATGCCTTGCTAACTGTCCTTTGAGTTATAACGTGCAGTTTAACTTTAAATGAGAAAAAACGTCTTAATAAGGAGCTTGTTTTTCGTAAATAGGAGGCATTTTTTCTTTGTAATTAAAGTGTGCAAACTATGTACATCACCAACTGAATTAAAGGACAAAGTGGTATTGTAATTCTTACATGTTTTATTGTCTAAGTTCAACTCAACGAAGGGTTTATAAGTAGCAAGAGACATTTTCCTTTCCTCCAGTTTTAGCAGGAGCCTCAACACCATGCATTTTATTTATTTATTTACTTAATCGTTTATTTGAATAGGGACAATGCACATTAACGAACACTTTAGCCAAATAATGCTTCAAGTGTAAATATGACACATTTTAGCGTTGAGCTCATTTCCATCCGTAGTCCCTGACATACGCACTTATATACTAATAAAGGACTGGCTTATCTAAAGCCAGTTGAGTAGCACTTGAAATGATTGGCTCTATGAAACCTGATGTACTTATATGATTCTGTTTTCCTCAAGGTTGTGTCTTCCTGGTCGAATGTACTTATTGTAAGTCGCTTTGGATAAAAGCGTCAGCTAAATGCAATGTAATGTAATGTAATACAACATATAAGAACATGCCATTTGTAAACATAGCAAAAAATAAATAAATACATGATATGCAAAAGAGCAAGAGCAGCACACACAAGTATCTACCACATGGCAGTACAATGTAGCAGCAACGACATATAACGTGCAAGAGGAGATACAAGAGATGCATAAAGTGCAAGAGGAGATGCCCCTGTGTTAAAGTGCATTTAGCGGTGATCGCACGTCTGTCTGTTTCTCAACCATTCTTTGAGTTGACCTTTAAAACTATTGAGAGTGGGACAATCCCGTATTACAGTTGGGAGGCTATTCCAGAGTGTGCTGCCTTTAATGGAGAGGACATTTTGTCCAAAAGTGGTCCGTCTACGGGGGACCTCTGGTTTCTGACCTAGTGCAGCGTTCAGTGTGTTTTCTGTGGATGAATTCCCCTACGGGGGGGGGGGGGGGGGGGGGGGGGCAGTCCATGTAAACATTTATAAAAAAAACAGAATCATTGGTCAAACTCCAACCCCCCACTCCAGGATAGCTTCGATTTCACGGACTGTTTATTAAATGAAAAATATTAGAGGTTATCGATGTTCTTTTCCAGGGATTATGAACAGCAAAAGCTACTTAGTTTAACATTCTCCGTCTCTTAGTTTAACATTCTCCGTCTCTTAGTTTAACATTCTCCGTCTCTTAGTTTAACTCTGTCTCTTAGTTTAACATTTTCCGTCTCTTAGTTTAACATTATCTGTCTCTAATGATTGCAGTGGTATTTTCCTTGTTGAGCTTCTGAGAAACACAAGGTTTTCCTTCCCCATTTTTCAAATGATTTCTGACAAGAGTGTAAACCACTGATTAAGATGCTGAGGAGAGATGGGACCACACAGGATAAGTGAATGCAGTGTGAAAACATCGTGGGAGTTGTCGTCGGTCGTTGTTGCTGGAGGTGTTTTGTTCAAAGATAAGATAACATCTGTGATTGGATGTTTAATAGGATCCACGATATGCAGTATCATCCCTCATGGAGTGATGACACGGCTTTCTAACATCTAATCCAGGATTCCAATCCAACTTTATTTATATAGCCCTTTAAAACCTTCACACCAAAGTGCTGTACAGAGAGATAAGCTCACACGACATAATATAAATACAAGATACAAACACAAAACAAACCAGAATAAACGTAATAATTAAAAAATAAATAGCAGCCATATAATAAAGACTGACCACTGAAAGCAAATAAAAGCAACAATCTACTTGTTTCCGAATGCCAAGGAGAAGAGGTGGGTTTTGAGACGGGATGTAAAAGCAGACGGTGTGGGAGCCTGTCTGATGAGCGAGGGCAGGTCGTTCCACAGTTTAGGGGCGGCAGCAGAGAAAGCACGTCCCCTCTGCACTTGTTTTTGGCACCCTCAGGAGCAACTGATCAGCTGACCTGAGAGTGCGAGTGGGCGTGTAGCTGTGTAACACCTCAGAGAGGTAGGGCGGGGCCAGGCCATTGATTTTTAAAAAGGATTGTATATAAGAGCTCACTGGAAAGCGACCAAAGGATAATCTGATCCTGCTTATTGGTGAATGGCTCAGTGGAAGCAATAAATAAAAAGTCAACTTGCCAATTCTGGTCAAGCAATATGTGAAATGCTTACTCGGCTGTTTCTTGTTAGAACATATCATTTCTTAATCAAATAGTGTCAACACAAGTAGACCGGTGTGCGCTGCCACTTGGATTTGTATTCTGTGTTTTACCTTGAACCTGCTGGCACTCGGAAGAGTTGCCAAAAAGAAAAAAGGTGTTGAGAAGTGCAATAAATACTTTGGTAATTTTCTTCGTAAGAAAAAGTAGTATTTACCGTTGCTGTCAAGAACCTGGGAAGTATTTGTTTATTTCTCTTTTCTATGCAAGCATTTTCAAACCATAAGACAATGACTAACCCTTTCTTGAATGATTATTCTTTAAGGGTCCTATTATGCAAATGTTGAGGTTCATGTTTTTATGTTGTGCCTCTACTGTGACATAATGTTCAATGGTTCATTGCGATAGTCATTAGGCTCAGTGTCTACAGTACTTTGTTCATATAACACGCTGTAAAAGCTTTCTTCTTCTTTCTTTATTTCAGTCTTTATTTCGAACAGATTAAAAAATAACAAATAACAAATGTGAAAAACAGAATACCGTATTGTTATAATACAGTATTTATCCACATTCATGGTAATAATTTGTATATTCAACAAAAAAAAAAAAATGTCTTCATATTAATAATAATAATAAATCATATGTGTCCGAAAGGGAGTAGGAGGAAGCAAATGCTTATTAATTCCCACCCCTTACTTGATCAATGATTGTCCTTTAAATCATTATGCAAGTTATTCCAACATACATTTACATGTATACATACATATACAATCAACAACAAACATTTTCAGCAACTTAAAAGTGAAATAGATCTACAAAAATATACTAACATAGCATTAATTATTGTTATTCTTTTTCCATGCAGAATGTACAACCTGTCCATCAGTCCCTACTACATGACGGAGGAGGGTGAGGAGAGCCCGTTGATCTGCTCGGCCCCCCGAGAGAACGGGATGCTGCGCTGCCACGATCTGCCGCCGCACACAGAGGGCGGGGCCGAGTGCTCATTGGCCGCTCCCCAACACAGTTCAGCAATGATGGGGATGGGCGGGGCCAGTGTGAACGGGTGTGTTAACTGGAACCAGTACTACAATGTGTGTCGCCCCGGGGAGTTAAACCCTCACAAGGGAGCCGTCAACTTTGACAATATCGGCTACGCCTGGATAGCCATATTCCAGGTAAGATTCAAGGCTTTTATTGTCCTTCGTACACAGATACAGTTAGTGATATACAATAAACTAGAATAGAAGTAGTGCCATAAGAGTCTATAAGTGATACATAATGTGTAAGTTGCAAGAAGGGGTTTTGTGAAAGGTTTTCAGATGTGTTTAAATTCCAAAATCATTCATGGTGGCCATTGTGGAATGTATCATCACCTGAAAGCTATCTCATCCACATCCAATGAAATGTGTTTCCCTCTTCCTGAACCCAGCCCCCCCACACGGGAGGCTTTTCCTTATCTCAGTCCTTAACTCTGTCTGTGCTGATATGATATGAATTCCCATCCATTAGATGTATTCAGCACTCGCTGATGGATATGTCACGGCGTATCATGGACTGACTTAAAGATAGTCTTACCCTCAAGTGTGAATACTGAAGACGCGCACACATTCACACCGCACAGTAATCCCTGTTAGGTACTCTTAACTTTGTGTGTGTGTGTGTGTGTGTGTGTGTGTGTGTGTGTGTGTGTGTGTGTGTGTGTGTGTGTGTGTGTGTGTGTGTGTGTGTGTGTGTGTGTGTGTGTGTGTGTGTGTGGGGGTGTGTGTGTGTGTGTGTGTGTGTGTGTGTGTGTGTGTGTGTGTGTGTGTGTGTGTGTGTGTGTGTGTGTGTGTGTGTGTGTGTGTGTGTGTGTGTGTGTGTGTGGTTTCTCCTCACAGTAAGAGGCTTTAGAGATCAGATTTGCTGATTTGCATTTCCCATTTGTGATGGTTTAGCAAGCATCACTCTAGGTCTTAGATGAGATTAATTTTAAAGCAGGGCATTTATAGAGTGTATGTGTGTTTTACTTCCTGTGTTTAGTATTTGGAAATTCTCTGTATTGCATTCAAAGGAAGTAGTAAATTCCCCTACAATTTGAGAAAAACGTTCTTTAAACTAAATCTTATTTATCTAAAGGGGGTGCATTATTGGAAACATGACATCATTAAACATAATACAGACCATTGGTTGACAAGCAGGTGGAAACACCAATAGAGAAAGTGATACACATAAAATAAAAGTGATTGAGGTACACAGGGAGATTGGAGAAAGACAGAAGGCTCTACGAATGTTAAATGGGTTGCTCGGCTTGTTATCCCAGTCGACAGCCTTATTCCGGTAGCATCTGTAAATATACAGAACAGCAATTATACATTTCCACACAGAGTTTCTGAAAATATCTCAGCCTGTGGTCCCAAAGTCACGATGGGTACCCACCACATACCTTTGGCTCCGTAAACTCCCACCGTGTGTGTGTGTGTGTGTGTGTGTGTGTGTGTGTGTGTGTGTGTGTGTGTGTGTGTGTGTGTGTGTGTGTGTGTGTGTGTGTGTGTGTGTGTGTGTGTGTGTGTGTGTGTGTGTGTGTGTGTGTGTGTGTGTGTGTGTGTGTGTGTGATAAGACATGCCTTTATGGAAGGATGTCAGGTGATAACCAGTCCTGAACCAGCCAGGGAATAGGCTGACCTTTGTTAGTGGAGAAGAGGAAGGACTAATAGAGTGAAGACATCTCAGCCAATGTGTCTATCAACCTGCAGGTCAATGACTGCTGACCTCGCTCCCTCCCACACACACACACACACACACACACACACACACACACACACACACACACACACACACACACACACACACACACACACACACACACACACACACACACACACACACACACACACACGCTGCTCGACTGTCCATTAGTTTCCTGAGACCTTTGAATCGGACCACTCCACGGAGGGTAACTAGTGTCAGGAATATCCATTGGGGCTCGTTCACGATGTGTTGGTTAGGCCTTTCACAAACGACAGCTCCGACATGCTCTCTGCTCGGCCCTGGAAGATTCTCTAGCTATCTCTGATTTTCAAAGTCCGTCCGGAGCAGAAGATTTGTTCAGTTTGTTGCGTTTTTACCTCTTAAATTAAACCGATGCCAGCTCCGAATCTTCTCTGTTCGCGATGCATATCATTGACTTTTACAGCATGGCTTGGAACAAGAGGAACATTTAGAAGTGCACGTGCTGCTCACGAAGTGTCCTTTATGAATTGACCTTTCTCTCATTTTTGTAAAGAAGATGATGTCCTTGTATTGTTGATCAAATTCCAATTCTTGATATCTTGTATGAATGAGTCTGTTCAACTCAGATTGCCTTACATGGCCTGGCAAGATAATGTGTTCCCTTAACTTAATATCTGCCTGGTCTGACATCTTATTGTTCACTCTTATTCATAGTGGATGAAAGGATCCCCAATGATAAAACATGTCTCTTATGAAACAATGACGGGGACCTGCTTAAGAACTCCCACCTCTCTCAATACAAAGAAGCAAAACACACAATGTCGTCGAATTGTTTTGCTTCTTTGTTTCTCTTTGTGGTGATTTTATGTTTTTCTTTGCGATGTCTTGCACCCTTTCATAGTTGTTGTGATTCCATGTCTCTCCTTCTAGATGTTTTGTGTGTCTTTGTGATTTTTGTGTGGTCTTTTTGAGTCTCTTCCTGATTGGGTTGTGTCTCTTTTATATGGAAAGGCCCTTGACACTTTGGGCCCCTAGGCGTATGCCCTGTAGGCCATTCAGTATTCATGATTTAACAGATGTACTTTTGTTCAACAGTGAGAATCCTCTGCTCTTTTCGAATCTGGTGCAGGAGAGCACTCCAGCAGAGAGCGGATTAGTCGCCTCTGGGTCTGTGTGTGTCTCCGTTATGTGTGTGTGTGCATTATACACATTCGTGGTATCTTTTCATGGTATATTTGCGTACGATTCTTCAAAAATACATACGTCGGAATACTTGCATGCACGTGCCTGTTCCATATGTGTTTGGGACATGTATTTACTGTACGTTTGCTTATACGGTGGTCATGTGCTCACACCGCGCTGAGGTGCACTGAGGTGTAAATGTTGAGGTGTGAGTGTATTAAAGGCTTGGCTGAGCTGAGCCTCCCTTTCAGGTCTCAGCATCTCCACCGCTCATTAGCATAGTGGCTACATGAGAGAGCTGCGTCAGTCCCCAGGCTCACACACACACACACACACACACACACACACACACACACACACACACACACACACACACACACACACACACACACACACACACACACACACACACACACACACACACACACACACACACACACACACACACACACACACACAGATTGAAGAGACGCCACAGGCTTAAAACAGACAGAAATGTACTGGATCAAACTGTGCTGTGTACTTTGAGTTTATTTAAGGGCGTGTGTGTTTTTGAAGACAAAGTGATCTACATAGGAACGTTTTTCCCGCTTTCTCGTTTATTCTAATAAAATGTCTGTCTTCCTGTGTCTTTTCGCCCCCCCCCCCACCAGGTCATCACACTGGAAGGATGGGTAGATATCATGTACTATGTCATGGACGCTCACTCCTTCTACAATTTTGTATATTTTATACTGCTCATTATCGTAAGTACCGTCTTGTGTTTATTTCAGTTTGAGATAACAAGCTTTTTCTCCTATTTAAATGTGTTACTAGGATTAAAATGCCGGTACATAAACAAATGGACTTTTGGTTGGGTCCAAAATATCTACATAGACTAACATGGGTCTTGTTTGAACCAAAACAAAACCATGGCGCCGCTTTTTCACCGTTATCCTGATTTACGAAAGCTTTGTTTTAGGACTGATCAACACGTTTTGCACATGAATTACAAGCGGGTTCAGAATATGAACTCATGTTTGCCATTTTATCTACTATTATCCACAACAATACCACTCTGAACTCTGATCTGGAACAATACTTGTGTCCTGCTTCTCTTTATACAGCTCAATAACAGCTAAAAACTGCATATATAAATATACCGTGTTGCTCCTTAAAGATATGTGTGTGTACTTGCATTTCAGTCCTGCTTTGCTAAACCCAGAATAACCTTTCTAAAGAAAATCTGCTTTGAGCACTCTCCTCTGTCGAACCTCTCAGTCAGACTTCTTATCGTGCATAATCTCACTTTCATCTTGCAGTTGTTGGGGTTTTCAAAGATCCCAGCTCCAGCTATATATCACACTGCAGTATGAGCTCCTCGCATGCCTTGTCGTTCGATGCTAAAGTGCTTATAATACATTTAGAGGGAGAGGGAGAGGGGATGGAGAAAGAGCTGAAAGAAAAATCTGAGTGATTCATATAGACAGTGGTTGAGAGTAAAATTAAGATAGATGTGAGATGTTGGAGAAAGATTTAGAAGAAATCTGTAGGAAGTGCCCATCTAATTTCCAATCAGTCTTTTAATAACATGCTGTAATGGCCTCTTAAATATACTATTCTTTATAAAGTTGAAAGATATTTTTCAATTCCTGTCAAAGTCTTCTTATCGCAGTCTGATTAGATTTTAAGATTTCAAAGCCAGGATAAAAACAAAATCATTTATATCATCCTAGATCTGGACGCATTTCTGGATCTTAATAATGCACAAGCCCTAATTTGGCTTCTTGTTGACGCACTGTTTTATTACTCTATTTGCACCTCTAAGGGGGATGAAGTCAATCTGGTAATTGTTCCTAGAATCAAACAGTAGTTTAACAACAAGGGGACATTTTCACACACTTGTAACAGCATTTTTCTAACTCAACTGCTCATATTCCATTGCAATGATTTAGCTGTATTCATCCATGCTTTACCTCCCTGACCAGGTGGGCTCTTTCTTCATGATCAACTTGTGCCTCGTGGTCATCGCCACCCAGTTCTCGGAGACGAAGCAGAGGGAGAACGCCCTGATGAGGGAACAGCGTGCTCGCTACATGTCCAACGACTCCACGCTCGCCAGCTACAGCGAACCCGGCTCGTGCTACGAGGAGATGCTACGCTACATCAGCCACCTTTATCGCAAGTTCTCACGCAGGCTGCAGAGGATATACTCCGGGTGGCACAGGTTGGATATGGCACTTTAGTTTTTGGTGGCATTGTTACTTTTTCTACGTGTGGGAATATCCGGTTACATATCAGTGACAGGAAGTGAAGTTAAAGGGGTGCATTATTGCTTTAGAGAATTTGTGTCTTTTCAATTTCTTGAAAAATCTGTTGTAATTTAAGTCGCTCTTATCAAAAAAGATGTTGTTAAGAGAAAAACAACATATATAAGTCGCTTCGGAGTATAAGTCGCAGGACCAGCCAGACAGCTATAAAAAGCGCAACTTATAGTCCGGACAATACGGTATTAAGGTGTTGGTAATCTTCCTTATTTAGTTATTAATTATGTTTAATGTCTCCTGTCCTCTGTCCAGTAAAAGGCGTAAAAAGGTGAACCCTAACGGCGGCGGTGCGGGCAGTAACGGGGGGGGGAACGGACACGGCCACGGCTCCAGCAGAGGGGGCGGGGGTCCGGGGAACGCTCTGTGGCTCAGACCCATCCACAACCTCCTGCAGCACCATCAGCACCAGCACTGTCGCCTCAGCAACGGGGGGCAGCACACCACCATCACCGTGGCGACCGCCGAGCACACGGACGGAGAAGGAGGGGAGGAGCTTGAGATGAAGTCGCTTCCTGTGCGGAGAGGAAGTACAAACGGGAATAGCAGCGGGGGGCCGTCGGTCATCACGCAGGGGATGGGAGCGTTGCTGGGGCGACTGAACGGGGGCATGAACTACCCCACCATCCTGCCCTCGTTTGTGTGCAGCTACAGCAGCAAGACCCCGCCCCCCCACTCCCAGCACCGGGGTCACAGCCCGGAGCATCACCCCCAAAACCACCCGGCGTCTGAACACACAGAGACACTGAACAAGCTCTACCAGCTCATGGGACAGCACAGTAAGAGGAGATATACACACACACACACACACACACACACACACACACACACACACACACACACACACACACACACACAATTAATGTAAACATGTTACATCACCGTAAGGTTTCTTGAGGGCCTTTTTCTAAGTTTGGCTTGACTGGTAAAACCATCTTTTTTTTTTTTTAAGCCCAAAAGTTAATCAGAATCAGAACTCCTTTTATTGTCCCGACGTTGCAGCAACAGTACAGTGCGTATAAAAGTAAAAAAAGTAGATTGACATATTATATAAAAAAGTAAGCAGATCTTATTATTAATAAAAACACAATAAGTAAATGTAAATAGCAGATAAGTACGCCGTGGTGAAAAAGGTAAGTAGCAGTATTTCTTTTGGAAAATGTGACCATATAAAAATATTCAAGAAGCTGGTATTCTTTACAAATTGTAAATATATTGAAAGGAAGAAAAAGAAAGCATACATTGGACGTGGCTTTATATTTCACATGAGCTGTGGTATTGCTCAAAGTTGTACATTTACAGGCAGTATTTCTGCACATCAGAGATATAGCAGTCTGTGTGTGTGAGGCTATGGTGGTTATACAGTATAGAAAAGTAGTTTACAGAGTGGAGCCTGGCAAAGCTTCAAAACATTTTAAAGTGTTGCTTCAAGATTATGCTCATATTCACAATAGCTACAGTGTAGTTTTGGCAGCGGACATCTTAAGTCCCAGGCTCCGCCAACAATGCAAATAACAATATACTTAAGGGATTACAAAAAAAAGAGTAAATAAAATAGGGCATTGACTGAGTCAAAAGACAGCCTGAGAAATAAGAGTTCAAACATGCCCCTTTTTAAGGCCGTTGCCATTCTGAGAGGAGCCATTTTGTTTTTATTTTGAGTGGGTTTCGCTTTACTTTAATTTCCCTTCTTAACATTTACTTGATACTGTTTTCCTTGGGGTTCCATCATATTTTTTTCATCCCTCTCAATGTTTTCATCTTAATTTCTTCCTTGAGCAAATACCTCTGGCCTCTTTAGAAGTGTGTATTAGTGTGTGTGTGTGTGTGTGTGTGTGTGTGTGTGTGTGTGTGTGTGTGTGTGTGTGTGTGTGTGTGTGTGTGTGTGTGTGTGTGTGTGTGTGTGTGTGTGTGTGTGTGTGTGTGTGTGTGTGTGTGTGTGTGTGTGTGTGTGTGTGTGTGTGTGTGTGTGTGTGTGTGTGTGTGTGTGTGTGCGTGCGTGTGTGGTCTAGCATTACTATACTTGTGGGGACCTACATCTGTTTACATAGTCACGTGTGGGGACTGGCCTCCTTTATGGGGACACATTGGAGGTCCCCATGAGGGGAATCATTAATTTTAGGTTGAAGACTTGGTTAGGTTTAGGATTAGGGTTAGGGTTAGGGTTAGGTTTGGGTTAGAGGTAGGGTTATGTAATCCGGTGTGGGACTAGGTTGCACTGGCCTAGGGGTCTGTGGATGGGTGTTGTGAGGGTGTCTGTCTGTTGGTGTTGGGGTCCATGGGCCAAGGAGGATGAGTGGGTCAGATCATCCCTGGGACTGGTGGGCAGAGGAGAGGGAGGATCCAGAGGAGATTTGTCTTAGGCGTCGTTGAGTCCCCTGGGTGTGGTTGTCCCTAGTTTCTGGATCCATGATGTTTCCGCCCTCTTCCTCTGCCCGATGGTCCACCGGTCATTGGTTTCCAGGCCTGAGATGAGTAGTTGATCTGACGAGTGTAGTTGGAAGTGGGTGACCAGGGGGGTTGGGAGTCGACCTTCCCCAATGTTATATAAATGCTGTTTGAGACGAATGAGTATGGTATGGTTTCTCCTATGTAGTGTTTTTTACAGGTGTTGCATGTGATGATGTAGACTATGTTGCTGTTATTAAGAGAGAATGAACCAAGGGCAGGGAAGGCTGCTCCACTGTATTGGTTATGTATGTATTTTCTGTTGATGTAGCGGTGACTATGTTGCGTATGTGGTGGGGCTCTGTTGCTGCTAAACTTGGAATGTATGAGTGTGTTGTGTAAACTGGGATTTTTCCTGTAAGCTGAAATAACCCTGTGGTTGGAGAAGTAGGGTTGGGACTGGAGGAGGGAAAAGTTATTTTTAACAGTCCGGTGGAATCCTGTGATGGTGTGGGAGAAGGTGGAGACAAATGGAATGAGATGACAGTTGGGGTTGGGGTCCGGTGGGGGATGGTTAGGGTTAGGGTCCGGAGGTGGAGGCTGATTAGTAGATGGGTGGTGCAGACCTTGGACGGGTCCCATGGGGTTGGGATTAGGGTTAGGATCAGGTGGGGGGTGGTTGGGGTTAGGGCTAGGTGGGGTAGGGGTGTCGGTGGGGGATTGGTCCGAGTAGTCTCCACGTTCCAAGGGGTTAGGGTTAGGGAGGAGGGGGGTGGGATGCAGACCCTGGTTTGGGTGGTGGAAATCAGGGTGAGAGTGTGGGTAAGGAAGAGGATGCAGACCCTGGTTAGGGTGGGGGACTGGCCTCCCTTATGGGGACACATTGGAGGTCCCCATGAGGGGAATCATTAATTTTAGGGTGAAGACTTGGTTAGGTTTAGGATTAGGGTTAGGGTAAGGGTAAGTGTTAGGCATGTGTTGGTTATGGTTAAGGTTAGGATAAGTCTCCTGGAAATGCATGTAAGTCAATGTAATGTCCCCTGAAGTGATGTATACATGGTGTGGGTGGGTGTGTGTGTGTGTGTGTGTGTGTGTGTGTGTGTGTGTGTGTGTGTGTGTGTGTGTGTGTGTGTGTGTGTGTGTGTGTGTGTGTGTGTGTGTGTGTGTGTGTGTGTGTGTGTGTGTGTGTGTGTGTGTGTGTGTGTGTGTGTGTGTGTGTGTGTGTGTGTGTGTGTGTGTGTGTGTGTGTGGTGTGTGGGTGTGGGTGTGTGTGTGTGTGTGTGTGAAATCCATGTCTCAAGAGCTTGGGCTATCAGTGCAGAGAGGTGGATAAAGAGGAGCATTGAAGGAATCAACACCGTGTGTGGGGAGTGGCAGGGCAGAGAGAATAGAGGGCACTTTAAAGTAACATAAACAAACTGTTATTCTGTGGGAGAAGAAGCAGATGGAGTTCAAAAAGAGAGCCATCAAATATTTAGATGTTGATGGATGGGCTAGAAGGGGAAGGCATTGAGAAAAATACATTGGATTAATAAGGGAGCGAGAAAGGAGGGTTCGCTGAGGGGAGGGCATGCAGCAGAGAGACAGACGGACAACATCAAACTTTGTTGGTTGCAGAGGAAAAATTAAAAAGCAGCACGATAGATAGACTCCTCCCTTCTGTCCTAATGAGGGGACACACACACACACACACATTTACACACTGCTGGCTGCCGACACTCCAAACATCATTAAGCGCACATGAATTAGTGCCTTACTGCAGAGAAGACTGAGTGGCGCGGGATACATACAGAAAAGAACGTGATTAGGACGAGTGCAGGAACACATCTCAAGTGTGTTCAAAGTGTTAAAGAGTCGATACAAATCCTTCGCCGAGTGAGAGCAACAATACTAATGTGTGATTTAATGCTTTGCACTGGAGTGAAAGCTAAAGCAGTTACATGTCTCCAGTCATTGTCCGACTTCCCCAGATTTGTTTTCAGCTCTGTCAGATGATGTTGGGCCTCGCGATGTAATGGGTTGGAGTTGGAGAGCTGTTTGGGGTTGAAAAGCCTCTTTGTGCTGTTCTTGGGAACACGTTCTGGCGCTGTCAAATGGAATTGTAGTTTAAATGCAATCTAATCCAACCCTAATGTAATATAAAGTGATGTGAAGCTGGGGTGAATTTTAACAAGCAGTTTGCCAGACAATATTGTGTCCCTTGAAGGCATTTGCTGAAAGAATTAGTATGGATGCAAACAAGCTGTCAAGAGTTGGTCTCGAAACAAATAAGTAGACTTGGAAATGAATGTGGAGGTTATCAAAGCCAATGACATGATGATAACTCTCACACGCCTGTTTTTATGCTTAGATGTATCAGCTTTTGAAGAGCGGATGTTTCCAGAAGTCATGTTGAGCAGCTTTGCGGTTCCTTTAAACTGGTTTGAGCAGGATGGAGTCAGAGAACAGAGGGTGAGGGGAGCTCGTACAGGACTGTGGGCGAGTTTCACTGCTCACTGCGCAGAGAGGCTCGTTGTGGCTCTCTACTCAGATACCCTTCAACACCGCATGCACTTTTTAGTGTTTCTGTTCCCGTTGTGTTTAGAGCTTCTTGCCGTGGTTTTTATTTCCAACTGCAGCGTGTTTCTCTTCCACCCGATGTTATTGTCCAGTCACCATTAAAGGAAGCATGTCTTGAAGAAGAAATTAGAGAAGAAATAATGTTGTCCCCAGCGCTCATAACATTGAGTTTAACAAGCAGCAGGAAGTGCTTGGCAGAGAACCATTTACGGACTTTGGTGCCCTGCGTACTGCCTCTCAGGAGCCTGGGAGTGGCTTTAGACAACATATAAATAAGTAGAGGCTAGGGTTGCCAGAAACTGACCATGATCAAAATCGATTATTCGGCAGCCCTGGCGAATAATAATCGATAATCGACCCGAATGCACCAGATGTGTTCACATCTCAAATCTTGAGGAAAAACAAACACTTTGCTTCTGAATAAAACAGAAAGCGTTCAAAGAGCTGGAAAACATTGGGATGCTTTTTACCATTTCTCAGAAATGTGACACTGCAGATATGAATGTGTGTGTGATGTCACCTTAACTGCCTTGATGCCAGAAAGAAACACATGGACACACACGTTTTTGTCTTTCTATACTAGAGGCCACCATTTATACATTTGTGGCCTCTCCGTTATTATGGTTAATTACAGAGTGTGAGATATCATTTGTTACCACCATTTATTTAAATGATTGCCACATTTTAATGCATGCCACAATTACACAAAATAAATAACTTTGGCAAGGAACAAAGCCAATTCATTCATTCCGGCTGCCATCAGCTTGAGGCCTTCATCCTTGGTCATAGCTTGACCTTACCTAGGGGATGAATTATCGAGACATGTTGACAACATTTGTTCTGCTAGGGATTATTGTAAGTCGAATGCAATAACCGAGAATTTGCTCTCTGGCAATATGCTGACTGAGAGGCCCTGATGCGTCATGGTAACTTGTTGATGTGGCAGTGTGTAACTGCACTTTGTGCTTTTGGGTAGATAGGCGGGTCTTTCTTGCTGGCGGTCTGTATCTGTAATATCTCGGCTTTGTTTTTTTTGTTTTTTATTCCATAGCCATTTCCAATCTCTGTAGAGCAGGGGGGTCAAACTCAATTTCATCACGGGCCACATCAGCATTATGGTTGCACTCAAAGGGCCGGTTGTAACTTTAAGACTATATAAACATACATATATAAATATTTAATATATATAAAATAATGTATTATATTACTTTATTGCCTCTGCATTGGATTATTATCGGATAGGGTAAAAACTTCATAAATAACTACGTCTGAAAGAAGAAGTCTGGGGCAAATAAGTGCACGTCTCTTCAGTGAGAATGTCACAAAATTATTTTAAAAGAAAATCAAAATTCTGGAAAAAAAGTGATATTTTAAATTAAAAGAAAGTGACATTTAAAATTAAAAGAAAGTGACATTTTGAAAAAAAAGTAACAATAAAAAAAAATCAAATGTAAGATGCATTGTGGGACATGTAGTTTATGGACATCGTGCATTTGTAAATCGGCCTGTAACCGTATAATAAACATATTACATTCTTTCAGAGCCCTTGCGGGCCACATGAAATGAAGTCGCGGGCCGGATTTGGCCCCCGGGCCTGCTGTAGAGGCTACTTACTCCACTTTGTAGGAGGAGGTTGTTGACTGAATTCTGTTGAATAAAGTTTGACTAAATTATTGTTTATGTATATATTATATGTTTATGGTTTTCTAAAAAGATGGAATTGAAAGTCAATTGAAGATGATGGTTATGGTTGAGGTTAGTTTATTTATATTTCACATCTGTAGACAAAAGGCTCTTAAAAGTGCTTTACATAATAATTCACACACAAGATAATGCAGTAAAGGATAGTTTTGTAGTAATGATACAAAGATAATATTTTATTTAATATTAAGACATTATAATTTGTGAATTTAATCTAGCAACCATATATATATGAACCCATTGCCCCCCATAGAACACACACATTGGCTTGGATCAAGCATGAACTCCTATCATGTTTGACTTTCTCTGAAAGCTAATGACACAGCAGCTTTGAATGAGGACAGCCTGTATAAACCCATTTGCACTGTTTGACAGTCTCCACCCGTTCCCCCCCCCCAGGTCGCCAGCGGCTGCTGTACCAGCTGGCGGGCGTGGTGCCCAGCCCTCTGCTGCTGGAGCTGCTCAGCTGCCCTCAGTGCGCCCGCAGCCTGGAGACCCTGGAGCTGGAGCTGGGAGACCTGGAGGGAGGCAGGGGGGAGCCGGACGGACTGCACGACTTCCCCCAGGTCAGACTGTGCGGGGGTGCACTGATGATGATGGTAAACAGTGAGGAGGAAGGTTGTGGAAGTGGGGATTTGGCATTAATGATAGTGCTCAATGGATGACCCTAAGGTTACTTATTGTAACCCTAGTCCTATAAGCACAGGAGACCTTTTGTAACGTAGCCAGCAAATTAGGACGAGCCTCCCCAAATAAGGCTATACATACAGCTCTGGAAACAATTAAGAGACCACTTCAAGTTTTTCTTCAATCTCAATCTCTACATGTATTGCAGCCATTTCATTCCATTGTCTGTTGGATCCCAAGTAGTTTACAGAATAACATTTAAAAACAATAATTGTACTGATCTACATACCTATAAATAGTAAATCCAGAGAAACTGATAAAGCTGCAGTGCTCTCTTAATTTGTTCACACAGGGCTTCACCTGTGCTTATAGTACTAGGGTTACAATACGTAACCTTTGTACTAACTGACACAGACTCCGCCCTCTACTGGACTGCAGTGGGTGCAGTGGGTGAAACTTGGCAAATGTATGTACATTTAAAAGCATTATTTTGTTTAAAATGTTTATTAATGTGCACTGTCCCGGTTCAAATAAACGATTAAATGAAAAATGAAATGTACGCGCCGTCACGCCCAAACAATAAGAAATTGCACTTGAAAGTTTTGACACTAAACAAAAAATACTGTAATTTATAGGTTTTCTTTCAGATTATGTTGTATATATATATATATATATATATATCATAATTAAATAAAAACCAATTAAAGAAAGTTTCTCTTCAATACTCTCTATCAGCGTGTATCCCTTTGGTGCCTCACTTTCATATACCTCCCCTATCTTTTCTGCTCTAGGGGGGAGATCTGAGAAGCGGTCGAGGTCGGAGCAGACGGCGAGGGGTCAGGGAGTATAAAAACGGAGTGGTCGGGGCCTGGGTCGGCTTCAGGGACAAGCTGAAGAGGATCGTGGAAAGTAAATACTTCAACCGAGGGATCATGATCGCCATCCTCGTCAATACCCTCAGCATGGGGATAGAGTACCATAAGCAGGTAAGACACAACTGAAATGTGGGAGAGAGACAAATGTGAACTGTTCAGATCATTGTTTCCAATCCTCTGACCTTTGTAGAGATACAAGTAGTTGGATGAGAACTGTCAGACGTGGCATTTGTTTGTGAAACTGGCATTTGGCTGCCTGAGAGGAAATGAGAGAAAAGTCAGGGAGGTGGCCAGGGGTGAGGGAACAAAGGGAGAGAGTGGAGAAGTAAAGTACCAACTGTCTCCTTCTTACTCACACACAAATACACACTCCGTCACACTCCAGGATTATGTTTCTAGTTTACCCTGTGCGGCCAGCATCTGGAAAAGAACAGCTTAATAATACAACTCCTGCTTCCCTCGACCCACTTTCACACACTCTGACACATTTGTAGAGTTGTGCAGACACATTCATCTGCAGAGTTTTCACACCCAAATATAATTTAAATGCATACACACAACCTTTTTCGTTTTCAAGCAGCACAGCAAATGGGTAGAATCCATAAGACAAGATTCTTCTGCACACACACTCCTTTCTCTTCTCTGTGTCCTCTTGCTCCCATCTCCTCTAATTCCCTCTCCAGGGGATGTGTGTGTGCTTCTATCTTTGTGATATAAACACAAGAAGCGACTGGGAGAGCCATGGCCTTATTGGGCCAATAACACACACACTCACTCACACACTCACACACACACACACACACACACACACACACACACACACACACACACACACACACACACACACACACACACACACACACACACACACACACACACACACACACACACACTCACAGGGACTGAAGAGTTATGTAAGAGTTCCTCCTACCCTTAGTACCCTTCATCCCTCTCATGTGACACCCAGTCAAACTTTACGAGACGACGAGTGTATAAGTGTCTGTAGGAGGTTGAGTGTAGAAAGTGTGAGTGTAAAAATGTATTTCAAATGCACCGTCTGGAAGCTCGAATCTGAGGATACTATAAAAGTTTGACTTGAAGTTTTAATACGTGCTAATAACATGCTGTTCATGAATGACACAAATCCAACTTGATCACTCACAAATAACAGCATCGACGATAAATCCCAAAGTACATTTTTGGGGAATATATGACTATACATTTGCCTGCTGACGATTATGAACACAACCTTTTTCTAGTAGTTTTTATATTAAAAGCACACACAAAATCACAAATAAAGGCTAAATATAGTTATGCTCAAAGGTAATTCACATTCAAAGAATCCTACCGGTAACATTATACCCTCACAAGCTGTTTAAAGGGGCCCTATGATGCTCATTTTCATGTGTATATTTGCATTTTGTGCCTCTATTGTGACACGTTCATATGCAAAAAGCTCTCACACTACCTCTTTTCACCCTCTGTCTGAAACCATAGCCCAGTCTGCTCTGATTGGTAAGCTAGTCTGCTCTGTGTGATTGCACTAGACCAGTGCTTCTCAAAGTGTGGTCCGCGGACCACTGGTGGTCCGTGAGCGCTCCCTAGTGGTCCGTGAGTATATTGGTAACATTTCACATTTGAAAGAAATACATTTATTTAAATTGTTCGCACTCTCGCGGGAATATCTCCGCAATGGAACGAGCTTAAGTTTTACTTTCCATTGCATGAAATAGCCCAGATAAACACCTTCATCACACATGTTGCCACTTGTTTGTACCATTTTCAGGCGATTTGTAAAAAACTATGTGTTTTTGGATATTTCTGGAGTTAGGTGGTCCACGAGTGTTTTTTTATTGGTTAGGTGGTCCTTGGTATGAAAAAGTTTGAGAAACACTGCGCTAGACAATAGAAGCGCAAGAGTTACATAATGATGTCAGTATGTCGCAGAAGTAAACAAAGAAGTCAAGTGGAGGCATTTACAGGATAGGGAAAATCCCCCAAAGCATAATAAGACCTCTTTAACCCCCACAAACAGCTTTAAAGGAGCTTTTTGTAGTTTAAATTATTTTGAAAGTAAACACCATATCTCAATCTGTATTTGATTAACATACTCATGTTGTTGAAGGCTTAGGTGTTAAACCCTTAATCCTACATATCTATGCATTTATGAATGGATGGGTGTGGGGGAGGTGCATATCTCAGTTGTGCTTTTGTTCCTCATAATCTTAAGGGCAAGGTCATTCGTAGATTGGCATTCAAACACATTGGAAATGTCTTCCTGCGGGCACTCTCAGTAGTTCATTCTGATTGAGCACTCGGTCTGTCAAACGTAATGACGGGGGTGGAAAGCAGCGTCTAAAGCAATAGTTCCGAACACTCATTCGGGGTGATTGACGACATAAAACATATTAACATAAGGAGAGGCCGTCCTAATTACTTTTAAAATCACTCAGTTGACTATGATCACAGCAATCTATTGCTACTATAAAACAAAGTGCACCGTTGTATTAGGCTGACATCTCAAGGGCAGGTTGATGGGATGTATTAACAGAGGGGAGAGATCTTTTCCTTTTCCCCCCCTCCCACATTTGTCTCCCTCGCCGCTGGACCTGAATACAATCGTCTTTTCTAACCTTTAAACTCAACCAGCTACTGAACGTTTTCACACGTTTGTCAATCCACGAGAACAGGAAGCCGAACTCAGTGTGCTGACTAAAGCCTGAAAGCAGAGAAGACATTAGGATTATTGGGTCGTGCATGCTTATTGAGATTTTTAAACCTCCAGCCCTTTGGCTATTGCTGTGTTATATTTGAATTCTCCTGGTGGCCATTCTGCACTCTCCCCTCCCAACACACTGTAAAGATATGTATAGCAGCAATAAAAACTGCTGTGTAGCGTATGGAAATTATTGCCCTGCAAGTCAGCAATAAGCTCTTTCATTTCTCCGGTGTGTCAACCACAGAGGTAATGAAAAAGCCTCTAGTCCACTGTTAAATAATAATGTATGTGACTCTAGTATTGTGACGGCTTCAGATAGCTGACAGAGAGCTCTTTTAAAGCTTTGGTGAGGAGCTTTAACATTTTTTATGTGCTGCTGGCTGGTCAGTAAAAGACAATTTGA
>NC_047510.2:28524003-28646503 GCF_902827115.2 Pseudochaenichthys georgianus
CTTCTACATCAACATGTGTCCCCTCTTCTTCATGTCTCTTCTACATCAACATGTGTCCCCTCTTCTTCATGTCTCTTCTACATCAACATGTGTCCCCTCTTCTTCATGTCTCTTCTACATCAACATGTGTCCCCTCTTCTTCATGTCTCTTCTACATCAACATGTGTCCCCTCTTCTTCATGTCTCTTCTACATCAACATGTGTCCCCTCTTCTTCATGTCTCTTCTACATCAACATGTGTCCCCTCTTCTTCATGTCTCTTCTACATCAACATGTGTCCCCTCTTCTTCATGTCTCTTCTACATCAACATGTGTCCCCTCTTCTTCATGTCTCTTCTACATCAACATGTGTCCCCTCTTCTTCATGTCTCTTCTACATCAACATGTGTCCCCTCTTCTTCATGTCTCTTCTACATCAACATGTGTCCCCTCTTCTTCATGTCTCTTCTACATCAACATGTGTCCCCTCTTCTTCATGTCTCTTCTACATCAACATGTGTCCCCTCTTCTTCATGTCTCTTCTACATCAACATGTGTCCCCTCTTCTTCATGTCTCTTCTACATCAACATGTGTCCCCTCTTCTTCATGTCTCTTCTACATCAACATGTGTCCCCTCTTCTTCATGTCTCTTCTACATCAACATGTGTCCCCTCTTCTTCATGTCTCTTCTACATCAACATGTGTCCCCTCTTCTTCATGTCTCTTCTACATCAACATGTGTCCCCTCTTCTTCATGTCTCTTCTACATCAACATGTGTCCCCTCTTCTTCATGTCTCTTCTACATCAACATGTGTCCCCTCTTCTTCATGTCTCTTCTACATCAACATGTGTCCCCTCTTCTTCATGTCTCTTCTACATCAACATGTGTCCCCTCTTCTTCATGTCTCTTCTACATCAACATGTGTCCCCTCTTCTTCATGTCTCTTCTACATCAACATGTGTCCCCTCTTCTTCATGTCTCTTCTACATCAACATGTGTCCCCTCTTCTTCATGTCTCTTCTACATCAACATGTGTCCCCTCTTCTTCATGTCTCTTCTACATCAACATGTGTCCCCTCTTCTTCATGTCTCTTCTACATCAACATGTGTCCCCTCTTCTTCATGTCTCTTCTACATCAACATGTGTCCCCTCTTCTTCATGTCTCTTCTACATCAACATGTGTCCCCTCTTCTTCATGTCTCTTCTACATCAACATGTGTCCCCTCTTCTTCATGTCTCTTCTACATCAACATGTGTCCCCTCTTCTTCATGTCTCTTCTACATCAACATGTGTCCCCTCTTCTTCATGTCTCTTCTACATCAACATGTGTCCCCTCTTCTTCATGTCTCTTCTACATCAACATGTGTCCCCTCTTCTTCATGTCTCTTCTACATCAACATGTGTCCCCTCTTCTTCATGTCTCTTCTACATCAACATGTGTCCCCTCTTCTTCATGTCTCTTCTACATCAACATGTGTCCCCTCTTCTTCATGTCTCTTCTACATCAACATGTGTCCCCTCTTCTTCATGTCTCTTCTACATCAACATGTGTCCCCTCTTCTTCATGTCTCTTCTACATCAACATGTGTCCCCTCCTCTTCATGTCTCTTCTACATCAACATGTGTCCCCTCTTCTTCATGTCTCTTCTACATCAACATGTGTCCCCTCTTCTTCATGTCTCTTCTACATCAACATGTGTCCCCTCTTCTTCATGTCTCTTCTACATCAACATATGTCCCCTCTTCTTCATGTCTCTTCTACGTCAACATGTGTCCCCTCTTCTTCATGTCTCTTCTACATCAACATGTGTCCCCTCTTCTTCATGTCTCCTCTACATCAACATGTGTCCCCTCTTCTTCATGTCTCTTCTACATCAACATGTGTCCCCTCTTCTTCATGTCTCTTCTACATTAACATGTGTCCCCTCTTCTTCATGTCTCTTCTACATCAACATGTGTCCCCTCTGTAAAGAGACTCTGAAAGTTTCAGGAAAAAATATTCTCTCTTTTTGTCCTGATCCATTTCTATAAAAACCTGTCTGAAAATGAGCTGATCAGATTTTGGCCACTTTATGATGTCATAACGATGTGTTGTCGTGTGTAACCATTAGCCAATCAGCATCCAAGGTAACCCCCCCCACTTATCACCTGAATCTCCTCTAGAGCACCATTGTGTTCTTTGTAACCAAATCTCTCTCAGAGGGGCGTGGGGAGGGGCTCCTTATTTTCATCTAAAGTCACAGACAGAGAATCAGCACTTTGGAAACAGGGCTGAAACAGAGGGGATTATGGGTAATGCTGCAATGATCTGCTTGGTGTTTGGAGCCAAACACTTCAGAGACATGTTATATATCTGAGAGCTGTAACATATTGATGAAAAACATCATGGGATCTTTAATATTTCAGAGCTTTGTCAAATAGCCGCAGGTTTATTGAACAGTGTATATCCACATCATGTTTGTTTCACTTGTTCTCCCCCTTTCTTTCTAACCTCCCCCCTTGTCTTTTAAGGACACGTTGAGGGAATGTCATCCAGAGGAAGTAAACTGCCTTACCTACCTGCCTTTGATCTCTCCGATCTACTTTGTCACTTTTGTGCTGATGGCGCAGTTTGTGCTGGTCAATGTGGTGGTGGCTGTTCTGATGAAACATCTGGAGGAAAGCAACAAGGTACAGTAAATACAGAGGCTTACACCAAGAGAGTGTGCCAAATGCAAAACATATGTATATATATTCGTACATTTGTCATCGCATACTGAAAAAAATCATAGTTTGATGACATTTTTGGTTTGTTTTATTCTGGTCATTACTTATTTGACTTTTTTTTGGATGGAACGCAATGTAGTAATCAAGGGAAACAACTTGTACTTTTGCAGGAAGCTAAAGAGGACGCAGAGATGGATGCAGAGATCGCCTTGGAGATGGCCATGGAGAGGCAACGCAAATTAAGCACAACTTCCCACAACAGCTCCGCGGCAGGAACCTACGTTGGGCCGTGTCCAAATTCACCTGGAGAGGTAGGGAGACGTACACTCGGGGGGGGTAGAAGTATTCCTACCCTTTAGTTTAGTAAAAGCACCGATATCACACTGTGCTAATATCACTGCAAAAATACTCAACAAGTTCAAGTCCTGCTTCTGGAAATGATACTTAAGTAAATTGTATAATCTGGAAATTGTACTTAGATCAGAGTACCCAATGCAGAGAAATCTAAAATAAATGAAAGAAAATATCATAAAAAAATCACAATTGTTCAATATCAGTAAAATAAATACTTATTACATATTTTTTAGATTTTTTTTTTTACATTTTCTATAAATCTCATAAAAAAACTGTCATTGCATAAACTATTGGCTATTATAATTTATAACAAAACCTCATATTTATCAACTCTAAAAACAGCATTTTTTTTTCTAACTGATCTTTTTGGAAAAATCATTCATTTCTAAGAAAGTCGTTATTTTAGATATTAAATAAATGGTAAAATAAAATGTACCTTCTTTCTTTGACTGAAGTCGCATTACTTAAAACACTCGGATAAAGCACAAATACCTACTTTTCTTTTGTTACTGCCAGTAAGTACAATACTTATAGCAAATGTACTAAGTGACGTTCCACCACAGCCTCCACTAACCCTGAAACTGAGTGTAATATTTAGGGGTGCAGGAAATGATCATAGGCTGCAGGTGTTCCTGAATGCTCCTCCTATTTCCTGCATCCATTGTAAATGCTGCAATGGTCCGTTTCCTGCACAGAGACAGTCAGTGCTGGACTCAGTGGTCTCTGTCTCCCCCCGCAGGAGGAAGAGGAGGAGGTGCAGTACATCGACCCGGACCTGCTGTCGTCAAGGAAGATGTCTGTATCCAGGATGCACTCTCTGCCTAACGACAGCTACATGTTCAGACCCGTGCAGCCCGCCAGCGCCCCCTTCCCTCTGGAGGAGATAGAGCTCAGCCCCCAGCCCCAGCATTCAGGTAAACTATCTAATAAGAATGTATTTCTTTTAAATATAAGACCTATCTTTTCTTTGTTCTAGCCTGGTTTATTGCTCCAATAGACACGGGTCGTGCTCAGTACACTTAACCAGCTTCTTGCACAATGCGTACAATTATGTTATTTGTAAGAATATACACATGCTGTACAAATACTGTAGATGTGCTGTATAATGTGGTAATCGCTTTTTGTTTTTGTTCTTTTTTTGTACATATGTAAAATAAAATGTATGTTTTGTAAAATAGTGTTATAATCTAATGTGAGGTGGATCAGAGGTTTGACCTGACACTGAAATTGAAACTCACTAACGAATCAAACTACAGTCTCATCGGACCAATGCCATGGTTTAAGAGTCCTTTTACCGAAGGAGTGAAGTTTAAGAAGTTCTTATATCTACCGTACTTTTCGGACTATAAGCCGCGACTTTTCCCCCCATTTTTTCCCAGCTAACGGCCACTAGGGAACCTCCTAAATCTATGGATTTGACAGGTAAAATTAACCACCTTTAACACTATGGGCTCTATGACCGGTCCGCGCCCGCCACCTTTAAGCGGCGGGCTCCAGCAGGAAAAGCTGGAGGCCGGAAAAGAGTGAGACAGGTAGCGCGCCAAAGTAAAAGTGGAACCGAGAGACAGAACGAGAGCAAGACAGACGGACAATTTAGCTGCTGCGGCTCATATGCAGGTGCGCTTTATAGTCCGAAAAGTACGGTAGTTGTTAACTATATGTGAGACAAATGATGGTTAGAACAGTGAACATGGGGTTTTCATCGCATTTGAGGCCACGATCCTACTTTTTGGAGCATTTTATGACACTACTGAATACAAATAATATAGAGTAACAGCTTTTGTTACCGGACCCTTATCATTGTGCACAGATTGAAGGTCCAGGGCTGTTGGCACCGACCAAGATTCCTCTTTATTAGGATGGTAACTATGATATTCAAGGATTGGAAGCACAGTTAGGAATGCCATAGATAGTTTGATAATTACTATTTACAAGCATTTCAATATATTTGAGAACCATTTGCACTCAAATGTCGAAATATATATATTTATTTTACATTTGTAAATGGTTCTGAAACATACATCTTCTACGACAGTAGTACCTTTGATGCATTGGAAAGTAAAATGTTTATTATTTTGTTGTAAGATACACACCTTTTTAAATTTGAAACACTTGAATGATTTACTTGTAAAGTGTGTCCTAGTAAAAGCGTAGATACTTTTACAATCATTCATTTTGTAATTTACATACATTTAATAATCAATAATAATAGTCAACATGTGTAACTCCCACCTGGTACCTTATATCATCCTTTGTAGACTTGTTTTTTTATTCAGTTACAAATCACTTTGATATGACATGACATTGATGGTGCTTTTCTCGAGGTCTTGTTTGGGTCATTAAGGCAAAACAGACCAATAAGAAGCAGAATAAACATGCTCATGAAAACATTTCCCAAAGCACTGACGAGCGCTGTTTGATCTGCAGTCAGAATCTAAAGGCATGTTGAGGCCCGGCTGTGGACAGACTCTGTCCCAAGGTACTGACTGCAGCCGATGAGCTGACTCCATGTGAATCTGTGCCACTTTCACACAGGCTCATCTGCTCAGCTGCTGAATGTCCGTTTCCTTAATGGCCAAGCTGCAAAGCCACACCACTCATCTAAGAAATCAAAGCCTGTGGTGCTTTGTCTGTTGTCGGATTAAAACGTGTTGGATTTAGAATCAAGTGGCTTCACAGCTTGGCCTGAAAGTAGAATGAAAATGAACTTGTGTAAGATCTGACTTTGCTGCAATGTTATTCCATCTGAACTCACAGGGGAACTGGACCTGTGTGTGCAGACATGCCTAAGATCCTGGTTACACAATCTCACAGCAGTCATTGGTCATATATTACATTCATGATCTTTTTGCACACTAAGTAACTGTTATTGGATGGCATGACGATCTTAATAGTGCCACTAGTTACTAGTGTAACCAGGATCTAATGCAGAATATTATCCAGGAAATGTGACTATCCCTAATAATTATAGTTCTGCTACTGAACTGATAATATATATATTATAGCTAATAATCTGTTTTCAGAAAACACTTTATTTTCACAGCACATTTGAAGCTTTTGTTAATGAGCTAAATCAAAAAACGTCCCTGTCCTTCTTGTTGCTCAACAGGCCTATCAAAATAAAGTGTTTTTGTAATCCCGCCCCAGTTAAAATACGTTTAAATCCTCCCAAAGTAAAAGGAAGCAGTCCGAATGTGTTTGCCTATGCATGTGCAACAATGCATGTGTTTGCATTGTGATTCCGTCCATGTGTTTATATCATGGCTGTGATTTTAAATCTGTACGTGTCCACCTCCAGGCTCCGTGACGTCGGTCCACTCCCAGCCGTGTGAGGGTCGCGCTCTGTTGCAGGTACCGGACGCCTCCCCCGTTCACCCTCGGTCACATCCCACCCTTACCCTTCCCCGCATCGCCCCTCCCACGCCCAGCCCCTCCCCACGGGCCCTGCGCAGACAGGTGACGGATTCCTTCATACTTCCAAAAACACATATTGCAATATAACCGCTCATATAGATGTATTGATTCTTTGTTCACGTTTCAGGTGGCAGTGAAAGTGGATTATGTGGAGTGCCAGAGCTATGAGCAACAGGAGAGACCCCACCCTGCTCCCCTGCCTCCCCTCTCTTCTCACCCGTCCTCCCCGTCTCCCCTGCCTCCTCCTCCTCCCTCCTCTCCCTCACCTCTTCCACCTTGCTCCCCTTCAGCCGTCCCCCTCCCTCCCCCCTCTCCTCTTCACCCTCTCCTGTCCTCCCCTCTCCCTCCTCCGCCGTCTTCCCCCTCGCTCCTGCTCCCTCCGCCCCCCTCCCCCCGCCTGCGGAGACCCCGGCAGCCCTCGGGCGTCTCCCTCTGCGACCCGGCGGACGAGGAGGTGTCTCACATCACCAGCTCTGCCCGCCAGAGGTGGAGGGAGGAGGAGGGAGGGGGGGGCAAGGTGGGACGCAGCCACTCCCTCTCTCCTTACGTCGACTCCTCCTCCCCCCCGCTGCCTCCCTCCTCCTCCCCTCCGCTGCCTCCCTCCTCCTCCAGGAGCGCGCTCAGCCTCCTCGGGGCGGGGCTGGCGGACTTCAGGAAGGGGTCGAGCGCGGACAACCACGGCTTCACGGACGAGCCGCCATCTTTGTCGGCCGGTTACCCCGACGACCACCGCCGCCACTCCATTGAGGTCTGCCTCCCGCAGGCCGTCATCACCGGGGACGACCGCGACTTCACCCCCCGGTCCGGTCCGGCGTTCCCCGTGAGGGTGCAGTCGGTCGGGGGCGGCCACAGGAAGAAGAAGATGAGTCCCCCTTGTATATCCATCCACCCGCCTTCAGAGAGGGAACACCCCCAAATCGCCTCACCCCCTAAACTGTCTGACTGCAGCATGATGTTGAGACGCAGGACGCCTTCGTACGACCCGATGCACACCCCCCTCACACCCATCCACGTGCCGCTGCAAACACACTCGCCAACACACACTCTGACTCTGTCCCGGGCGTCCACTCCCACACACACCTACACCCCGTCTCACGCCTCCACGCCCTCACACATCCCCATCAGCCCCAACATCTTCATCCAGCCGCACGCACCTCTCGCCCCCATGTCTTTCTCGCAGACCCTCTCCCCCGCTGCGAGGCAGGACTACATCCCCCTCCCCCAGTTCACCTTCGACCAACCGCAGTCCAGATACATGAGCGGCCTGTCTCCCGGCCTGTCAGACGCCGACACGGCCACATGCTCCTCCCCCTTCGACAACAGACTGGGGAGCGGTGCGGGATTCAGTGCAAAGAATCGTAGGACCGCCCAATGAACGTCTGGGCTTTTGCCTTCAGGAATTATTTGGTCCTAAATCTCTGAAGTCGGAGTAGAGCGTCCTCGCGTCCTCTCAGTAGAGATTGGTGCTGGGGAGAAAAGAAGAGGGAGATGGATTATTTTGTTTGCTTCGACGACTAGAAAAGGTTTATTCTTTCCAGAGACGCTGGTACAGTCCTAGAATAACACACGGTGGATTTATTTTCCGGGACGCAGCTTGAAGGACAGCAGATCCTCGGCGGCTGTACCGGTCTAACAGGACCCACTGTACATGGTGTGTTTGGGACTAATACTAAAAACACACCAGGACTAAAGCCACCTAACTCCGTAGCCAAAGTTTTTTTTTGACACACTGTCCCCACCCACGCGAGCCAATCAGGAAGCAGCGTCTGGCTGACACCCTCTGACCTTACACAGGAAGTGGTTTTGTGAAATGCGAGCGTTGGGGGGGGGGAATTGTGGGATATGCAACTTCAGGTTTTCTACAGAAGTTCTGCTTGCCCCTCCTCTGCTCCTCGATCACATTGATCAGAGCAGAAGTGTGTGTGTGTGTGTGTGTGTGTGTGTGTGTGTGTGTGTGTGTGTGTGTGTGTGTGTGTGTGTGTGTGTGTGTGTGTGTGTGTGTGTGTGTGTGTGTGTGTGTTTGTTTGTGTGTGTGTGTGTGTGTGTGTGTGTGTGTGTGTGTGTGTGTGTGTGTGTGTGTGTGTGTGTGTGTGTGTGTGTGTGTGTGTGTGTGTGTGTGTGTGAGCGTGTCTGCGTTTTCCTATGTGCGAGTATCGTCAAATCTGTTGTCATGGAAGTCGGCCATGTTGTTCTTACGCCTGCAACGAGAGAGAGGGGAAGCAGGGCAGAGCTGTAGTGTATGTTTATTTGTGTATCTGTGCAGTGTAAATAAAGGAAAATACTGTATTTGGTGAGATTAAAAATAGCTCTATCCATATGCACATATTTTTATAGAGATCTAAAATGTTTTTTGCACACAAATTTAAATTTCAAGTTGCTTGTTTTTTCCTCTGTTGTCCTCTTGTGAATGTATGTTTTCCGTTTCAAAATCCGGAGAGAAGCGAGGGAGATCAACCCTCCTCTCAACAGGCTAGCTGAGGTCGAGGATTGGGATTTTATTTTTCTATTTTTGAAAAAGAGAAAGAAGAGAACAGGGATGTGTTTCTGTAGCTGTGTCTCAGATTTCTGTTTATTTGACGTCTAAATTACAGTCCTAAAGAGGCGGGCTCAGTGATGCAAGCCAAATTCATTTAAAGAGGTTTTTCAGCGTTGACATTTTGTGTTGAGACCTAGCATCAAAATATAAATGTGGCTCTTATTCAAAAGTATTTCCCTTGTAGTGAAGTAAAGCATTATATCCAACACACAAACTAAATTATTTACTTCAGTGTATTTATTTGTTCAGATAAAGTATACAACTAACTTCTTACCTAAAGGAACATTTAAAACACTAACAAAATCCAGTATTATCCACTTTAGAATCCTTAAAAAGTCGTCTCTGAGCCCCCCCCTTCTGCAGCTGTTTTCATGCTGGATACACCAGTTAGTGTTTCTGTGCATCAAAAGACAACCAAACTAACTTATTAAATATGTGTAGCCAGAGTGCAATAATAATATATACTTGTGGAGAATATAGTGACATCCACTACATAAAAAACAACCACACTCGTGTTAGTACATACTGTAGAACTACTATATGATATAAACCCATTTTTCTATGATTGAGAGTATTTATATCCGTAGTGTTACTGTAGGTACTAGCCCCCTGGGTGGGGCTGTAAGCAGTGTTAGGTACTGTAGATTTATTTAAAAAAGCTCCAGCCCACCATATGTTGGCGTTACTGTAAACAGAAGGGAGGACTCTCATTTACACCCCTCAATTTTATTTCCCGCATTAGATCGTAACAAGACAACACCATATGTATACCGACATGTCATGCATCCCCTATGGTGTGAACGGACAGCATCTTCCTTCCAGTGCGTGATTGTTTTCCTGCCGAGCCATACCTTTATTACGACACAGCACAATATGTATTTAAGTCTATTTTGTGCACAGTCTGGTTAGGCACAGGTACATAAAGAAGCATGCTTGTTAACTACTCATTTACTACTGATTCCTCTTTTTAAAGGCAGCTGGCCGGGTGGCGTCTTTATTTATTTGTGATCAGCATGTAAGATGCACAACTCCTCAGTGATTTGAGTGGAAACCAAAGTGCTTTGATGCTGCACCGTCATCACCACAGGCCCATTGTTCAAATACTTAAATTGTATTAATGTATATGTATTGGCAACCAAATTGTGTTTAATTGATTAGCAGACTGATATTGGTAAAAACTCGTATTTAAGCCTTTGAGTTAATTGAAATGTCATATATCTTTGTGGGAATTCAGTTAAATAAAAGGGCAGATCTTGTTATGGTGATTTGTCCGATTCAAATGGGCTGACATCATGCTGAACATAGCATTAAAAGGCTGTCGAAAAAATCCCTTATAAACATTAGATCAGATTACGCTTCTCCTTCAACATCCGCATCACCTTTAAATCTCCCAAGCAGTACGCATGTAAAAGAAAAAAGAAGAAACTTGTTTATGTTAGCTTCAGTTTACGACACATCTTGACCTGTGTGTACTACAGCGTGGTGCTTCGTTGTCCTCATTTCAAAGTTCGATAAAGTTTGGTTTCTCGCAAACACAGAATGAAAAGCTCTCGGACAATAAAATCACAGTTATAAAAAAAGGTTGCTGCTTGTGAACGCAGCTTGTTAATCTTTTGATAGCGCTATTCTTCCAGTTCTGAGATGTTGTCCTCCCTCCTGTACATGGCGCAGTTGGTCGTCCCCTGGTTTGAAAATGATTTTGAATGCCGTATGTGGTCGATCACACTGTTACTGTGCAACCGCTTTGTCCTGTTTTGTGTCCTCTTCCTGGACAGATTGTCAGCAATGAGATGTTTTAAGTAGTCTGAAGACGGCCTCTTTCTGTCCCACTCTTATTTAACTTAGTGCAGACCACCCCGATCTACAGCGTATCGCCATATTAATCGACACAGTTTGGTAGAGTGACTGCATAATTGTTCTTACAGATCTTTGGATCTCAGTATTTAAATCCTGTTTTTGAGGAAACAGTTTTGACTATTGCATGTTCTGATTTACGAAAAAAAAAATCTTTTGGGAAAGAATCATCTGGATGTTTTAGAGATTTTGATATTTGCATTTTCAGATGTTTCCATTTGTAGATTGACTACCTAATTGCACTGGGCTGATTAAATGACCCTATTCTTTAGTGTCCAATGCAATAGGTGGTTATTTGCTGTATGAGGACAGAGCTTGTCTTTATACAGTTTTTTAGAGAGACATGGAAACATAGCTGGTTCTATTTTTGTTCAGAACCGACGTTATTTAATGTTGAGGTGAGCCTTTTTTCACTGTTTTCTCCTGATACTCTAAATGCTAGAACTCTAGTGATGGTGAAGCTAATTAACTGATATATATATATATATATATTTGATGTAGGGGTAGCCTCCGCCCTGAGATAAGGATACAGATGACTCGTGTTCTCTGGGTGACACTGAGCTGCTCAGGCTCCCAAAAAGTTCAAACTGTGACAGAACTTGACTTTGACGAATCAGAAGCCTTGTGTTTTTCTTTCTTTATTTTTACAACCCTTAAGTGATTGCCCCCAGACACCCCCACCCCCAAACCCCCCCAAGCCTTACAAGGAGGGGAGGAGGTGTGTTTTATCTGTCAGAGGAGAGTGTCTGCAATAATAAGCCCTCCATTAGAAGGGAGGGGACAGGGGAGGAGTTTTAAAGGCTCGACACACAGTCGGACTCTACATTGTATCGTTGCTGATTATTGTGTGTGATGACCAACCGTTGTCCTGAAGGATGTTTCCCTGTCAATTAAAAAATACAAGATTTTTTTATTCCTGATACATGTCTGTTTTATTTCTTTTGTTTGTGTTAATTTACACATTATTGATTCATTCCTACTTTGTAGAGCAGGGACGTCCAAACTGTTGGAACAATCAATCCAATGTAGGTAAATTATTCTTGATACTTGAATATGTTGTAAGTAAAGAACTGCCTACATCACAGCTCTCCATAGGGTTTCATTTATTTTGTTAGCAGCTCATTCCTTAAAACGGAAGCTTCAGATTGCTTATAATAAGAGGAAATATGAAGGGTCTAGTTCAAGGTTGTTATGTACATTTGTTATTGAAATCAATTTAGATTTGTCAGAACATGTTTTCAACTTTAATGTACTGCATTTATTTGAAAATTGAGCTTCTTAACACATGAATACTATGTAATATTGTAATATTTGAACATATATATTTAAGAAGTACACTATAAGACAAGCAGAAGTTTATTATACTTAAAGGTGGGGTAGGTACGTTTGAGAAACCGGCTCGAGATACACTTTTTGTTATATTCCATGGAATGCTCTTACAGTAACATCCCGATAGGAATGAATATCTTAAATGCTTTGACAAAAAATCCATTAAAAACATTTCATCTGTGGAAGCCGTAGTACTGTAAAAAGCACGACCAATCATTTTAGCCGGCCCGGCTAAAGTAACTGGATGGCCTACCTGCCTGTCAGCCTTCCATCTGTGCACAAACTTATCTCGTGCCCTCATTGGTCATGTGCGCGTTTGTGTGTGTTGGAGGAGGGGCTCTGTAAGGAAGTAGCAGATTTCTTCCGGCTGTGTATTTTCAAATTCTAGCGCACTCGAGCTGGTTTCTCCAAAATGTACCCCACCTTTAAGTCATTATACTTTTTTTATTTGCTGAGGGCCGATTCAAAATGGTCCGCGGGCCGCATTTGGCCCCCAGATCGTAGTTTGGACACCCCTGGTGTAGAGCATGATCGATTATTCATCCAGGGCCATACAGTGCATCGGTCAATATTACATTATTGCAGATGTATCATTATCTGGGGTTATGTAAGGAGATATAACAACAAATTGAAATACAGCAAGTAAATGAAAAAGTGCTTCAAACTTGAATTCTCACTAGTACCCAGCAGGGGGCAAATCCTCTGGTTGCACCAATAGTCCAATTATATAGAAGTCTGAGGAAATTGACCTACTTTTTACCTGGTTTAACACGTAAATAAAATGTAACCAAATGAGTTTCAAGTCTTCTTCAATACATGTTCGATATGGTGTAGATGTACAGTTAAAGCAGGGAATACTTTTGATTGACAGTTCACCATGCAGCCATCCCCAGTTCCATAGAATAACTTAAATATGTCAGTGAACCTTTTTTCTAATGAGTTCATGGTTTAGTTGTGAGTTCCATAGTTCCTCTTCTTTTCTTCAATACAGCTTGATGTGTATTACTACCAGAAGTGTAAAAGTAGAAGATAAAACAGCATATGACCATGCGAACAGTTGTTGTCCGTGTTTTTTCGTCTTGAAATGTAACCTTTCAAAGTGTGTTTGCAATTCATGAAAGGTTATTGCGACGTTATGTCCCCCAAAACTATGTTGTTTAAGGTTTCCCCCTCTTGTGTCCCTGCTTGTGAAAACAAAACAAAACGGCACCATCCAAAATTACAAACTCAAGGCTTCAAACAAATTGTCAACTAACCAATGATGCCACAGTGAATATGTAAATGTATTCAATATAGTTTATGGGTTAATTATGTTTAGAAATGTTGACACTAAGGCCCCGTCCACACAGAGACGTGTTCAGTTGTATACGCTAAAGTTCTTTATCATATAGACGGTTCGTCCACACGAAGCTGAAACGGAGCCGCGATATTCGGAGCCACTGACCATGATACAGATTTTAATGAAACATCTATAGCTCCTCTACCACAACCATCAGCAACCTTCGGACATGGAGAACTACATGAACTACATGTTGCTCAATCCACCGCGGAGAATAACCAAAAGGGCAACCAGGAGAAAGTTTTGGGTAACACCAGGCAGAACCAGCAGTTGGTCCAAAATACATCAAGCTGCCTTTTACTGAGCCCAAGAGCGCGGATCTGGTTGAGGGCTTCGATCGTGCTCATCGCATTCCACAATGTTTAGGAGCAGTGGACGGAACCCACATCGAAATCAAGCAGCCATCTACCAACTCCATGGACTACATCAACAGGAAAGGCAAATATTCCCTTAATGTCGAGGCCGTCTGTGATCACAAGTACCGATTCATGGATGTCGTGGTAAAGTGGCCTGGGAGTGTGCATGATGCACGGGTCTTCGCTAGGGATGCTCCGTTCGCCAATTTTGGGGCCGATCGCCGGAATCGGTATCGGCCGATACCGATCCGATCGAGTGGGTGGGGGCTATGGGGATCTTCCATTTAAAGTGATGTTTAAAACTCAGTTAATGGGGCTCATTCACTGGTGCTTCCATAAACAACAACCAACATAATTATTACATTCAAATTAAGTACATTATTCAAGTTTACATTAGCTTTGGATAATAACAAGGGAGAAATAACGGGAGTCTCTCTCTTTTCCTCTCTCTCTCTCCTGAGTCCTGACAGCCTGTCAGTATCGTCTCATGCAGCTCACTGATCCAGTAATGAGTGACCCGACAGTGAAGAATAAATATATCTATAACTAGTTTAGCTTGTTCCAGAGGTAGATACAATAGCTAAGTGTGTGTTTTGCTCCGCTCACCGGTCCGTCACGGAGCTGCAGGATTTCTGCTTCACACACGTTGCATACCGCTATTTTATTGTCATTTTCGGACACCTTTAAATACTGCCAGACCGGTGAAGCCATTTTGGCGAGCTTGTTTTGCCGCACACAGAGAAAAGTGTCATGTATTTTACTTCATGTGATCGGCTCTCACGATCTGCCTTTATAGAGAGCATCGATCGATCGGCAGAGAGTGAATATCGATCCGATCGATCGGAGCATCCCTAGTCTTTGCTAATTCAAAGCTAAACATATACTTAAAGACTGGCAAGATCCCTGCTCGGAAAAAACAGATTGTGGACGACGAGGAGGCCATACCAATTGATCTTCTTGGTGACCCTGCCTCTACCCGCTGCTGCCGTACCTGATGAAGGAATATGCAACCGGTGGCGCCACAGTTCAGGAACAGTACTTTGGGCTATCTTTGTGTAGGGCACATATGGTCATTGAGTGTGCTTTTGGTCGCCTCAATGCCAGATTTGCTGCACTTAGAAGGCCTATGGACATCAACTTGGATGACCTACCCCATGTCATTTACTCCTGCTTTATCCTCCACAATTTTTGTGAGGCCAGTAAGGAGGCTGTGGATTATCACTCTGTGTTGGGAACAAATTACAATACAAGGTGAAAAGGATTTACAGCCTCCCACACAGTGCAATAGATATCTCACTGACCAAAACTACGCCAAACCAACACAGTCTCAGTCCCTGAACGTCCAGGAGCGACACTTGGTCAGGGTCCTATGGTGTGCAGTTGTGACGCGCGAGTCTCCTTCAGCTTCATAAACGGACGCAAAGAGCTTTCAACTGATTGCAATGTATTCCCATCAGCTGCGGTATTTGACGCTCAGGGAAGCACCGCATCGGTCCATGTCGGCGGCATTTAAAGGCAATGTTTTACACCCGGAAGCAGTGGCGAACCGTCAGGGCCTTCAAGGTATTCAGAGAATACCCTGGAACACTCAGATAAAACAAAAAAAAATTGATTTCATTATATAAATAAAATGTATATAAAATGAATAAATGAGAATCGTATCTGTGTTGTTGATCTGTAATATTACAGTGTCACGTTGATTTGTTTGTCCTTCTCGGACCATGCACTGCGCATTTCAGTGGTTTTGTGTTAGAAAAGAAAGCAACCAATCAGATCTCGTTCTGGGTCTCTGGGTAGAATATCCTTCAACCAAGGTATTCTACATCCTTGATCGAATGCCCTGGCCGTTGCACTGAATGAGAGCGTACGTTTGAACTGACAGTTTGGTCAACCAATCATATATTGATTTGTAGCCAATGGGCGTGTTCTTTCAGAGTTTCCCTCGGTTCCAGGTCACTCTAGAAGGCCCGGTAGTTAACTGGCTCGAGACAGAGGATCTAGATGAGTACCCTTTTCAAGACGACAATTCAGTGAAAAGACGGACATTATAATGCTGCGGAGGGGGGTGTCTACTGAAGGTCCAGTCGTGATAGACAAGGTTCGCCCTTGGATGGCAGAAGACACTACACTACCCAGAATCCTCAGCTATCGTTTGGGACTACACCATGTGCTTTGCTTGACAAACCCCGTGATTAGTCCTCAAGCTCTGTGATTGAATGTTGGAGTGGCAGTGCGCAAAGTTTACACGGAGCGTCAAACAGCACTTTGAAATGGAATGAATCCCATCAACAGCACACTAACCAAACCCCCCCCCTTAGGTCACAGGCTCCTCCAACAGTGCAACACAATAAAACAGATACACAGAAAAAATAGTGCATGTAAATACAAAAAGAAAAATAGACAAATAGTAAAAAGTGAAATAGTGCAATAAGAGTCTATATACAAGTGATTGGAATTGGTTTCCCCCCCCCCCCCCCCTCTGTGCCCTGCACACACTGGAGAACTGCACAAAAGCAGCTGATCACAACGTTCACGCTCTGTGGTCACAAATTACTCCACACCAAACTATACCTTGTTTGTTTGTTTATGCCTTATAGAAAGGTGAAGTCCCTCCCTTTCCGGTGGACCTCCATGGAACCTTATTTTGGAAAAATCATGTATTGAAGTCAATGGAGAGAGAAAGATTATTTTTTGATCCCGTTCGAATTGTGCCAACGAATTACACATATGATGTTTGTCAATTTAAAAGATATTTTGCAAGTCAACATTTATTTTTTTTCGTAAAACTGTGAAGTAACACATTTTTTTGTGTGAAGCGCTCAATGAACTACATCTCTGGTCTTGCACACGTCACCAACACCAAGATCGCCGTCACGTTAGCACATTTCACCTCTTTCTTTCAGAATGAAGTGAAAAGTATTAAAAGAGGTGAAAATCACTACAAGTCTGGGCATGTTGAGAACTGTACATACACACAAGGGGAGGTAGTCGGTTCTGTAAGAGCCAGTATGCGGGACCGGCTTTACAAGGTTTTGGTGAGTAACACGAGTGTAATGTGTAACGTTAATGTACGCGACTCTGGGATTTGTAGTCTTTCTAGTTGCGTATTTTTCATAGTCTTATATTTCAACAGTTTTACGACTTTTTTGACATGGAAATGATTTTTTAAGATTGACAAACATCATATGTGTAATTCATGGCACAATTCAACCGGGATCGAAAGATACGATTTCTCTCTCCGAAATAAGGTCCCATGGGGCGGAAGTAGATGGGCGTGACTTTGCCACTCTATGCCCATGCTCTGGGGTCTTATTCGCTGCTTTTGGTGTAATTTGTGGCGGAAGTACAGCACCACTTACAGGCCCGGCATATCTACTACAGCGCCTAGAGCGGTTTTGTGGGGACGGACACATTTCTTGAGCCGATTCCGTGTGGACGGAAGACTTTTTGGAAATCGACTTCAGTTCGAAATCGGTTTCGTCTCCGTGTGGACGGGGCCTAAAGGATAGATTGTCCACCAGAGAGCACTGATACGTTTATTTAGCAACACCTTATGTCACGCTCCTATTTCATAAACTAAAATATTTGATTCACTTCATTTTAAAATATAAATATTAGTGCTGGTTAGGTTATAGGGTAAATAAAACATCAATACAAATCCATGTCTAATTTGGCAAGCCTTCCCAATCACATCCTCAGTGTCCTCACTTTCTCTGGATCCCTCTTCAAACCATTGTTCCAAGGTTATACGACATACTGGTTAGGTGTCACTGTAAGATAGATTACAATGTAGGCTTGAATGGAAATGTTAAGTATTGAAGTCAGATTAACAAAAAAGGTTCAGATGACAAATGGGGGGATAAGATGTTCTCCATCAATGAAGCCAGCAACGGCCACAATCCATCAATGGCAAAACAGTGTTTTTAACCTTCCATATTTTGCTGGAAACCAATTTCTTCACATGTTGCACTTTGATGGTAAGTTTGTTTTCCTATTGTATGTTACCAAAGTTTACTCAAAATAAACATTCCTTTAAGGTCAACAGTGTGCTTGTATGACAGGGATCATTCAGTGAACAATGAGATAAATGTAAAAGCTTATTTTTAAAATGTTATATCCTAATACCACTTTTCGTTTTACGCTTATATGTGATTGTTTAGCTCCAGTCTTTACCCAATGAAGACAAGGAAATCACTGATTACCATTATTGTGATTTGCAAAGCAATCCTCACCACAGGCTTGATTAAATTATCAACTTACAAGGACGTACATCACATCAAATTTGATTTTCGATCATATTCCTCCCTGATACAAGAACTGATTAATGTGTCAGTGATTGAATGTGAAAATAATGATGCAATTAAAGACATAAAACATCTAAAGAGACAATTAAAAGTCAATCCTTGCCTTCATTAACTAACATTTCTGCAAATAAATCTTCACCTTAAGAATATGTAAAAACTTTATAATTTACTAAGTTTGACTATGTTTGACTATGTTGACGCTGTCTTTACAGGCCCCTCACATTCAGCATTCAGTTTTTAAACACCACATAACTGGAACAAACTCAGAGAAAACAATGTCTACTTTATTTTAAACTAGGGATTAAAACCTTTCTGCGTGTCACTACAATTTATTAAGGACAACAATTTGTTCATGTCTCGTGTGCACGTTTTTTTCCATATGTATTCTGCTTAAGCTTATCCTTCCCTTTTATGTAATTTAGTTTTTGTCTTTTTTTTTACATTCCATGTCTTTTATATTACCTTGTGTTTCTATTATATGTGTGTCTCATGTGAAGCACTTTCAGTTGTTGAAAGGTGTTAAACAAATGCCTTTCCTCTGTAGGGAAGTAACACATCCACTAGGTGGCGATGTTTGATCAGATGTTGTTCAGTAAGAAGTCTGAGAGATGGTGAGAGACCCACATAGAATGGACATCATTCAACATCATTACTATTATAGTCATTCAAGTACAATGTAGCAATACAATGGCAAATTAATTAATGAAGTAGTATAATGTCTGTCTTTAATCCGGAGTATATTTCTCTCTTTCCATTTGCGACATTTTCTTAGTGCAATTGGATTGAGTCGCTTTCCCCAAAGCATCCAAATCAGTTTGATATTTCATGAGAACAATTAAGATGTACAGTATACAGTAGCAGGATAAAAAAGAAGCAGAGCAACCCCAGCCAGGCTAAACCTTCAAACTATTTTAAGTCCGTCAGCTCACATGGTTTTGCTGCAGCATCTTGCCTCACGACTTTAAATTCACTCCTACACATTCTCCATTCAATGCAACACTAGATGGTGCTCCTGGTCATGATTTGCACAGTAGAATAATGTGCTGAGTTGCTTTGTGTGCATGTCTTTGAGTGCATGTGTGTTTGTTAGTGAAGCAATGTCAGTTGTAATTATGTTCCTGAGAGAAGCAACGGTCAAGATGACAGATTCTGAGAAAAATATAAATCCTCCCATCCCCCCTCTTCTAACACCATCCATGCTTGATAAAAGCTTCCCTTTAAAAATGCCAGTATGTATTTAAACCTTTGAATAGTTAATGTGTTAACTGTTGCAAAATCCATTTTCATTTACTGCCTGTTTGTAATAGAAATCAGTCTTTTTAGACAACACTGCCTTTTTCCAGCAGATAAACTCTGGTTGTGAATCGTGGTTTCAATGCGATTGAAATGAACCGATCAAATCCTCGTTCAAAGACATTATTTGGCTGCGACCATTAAGAAACATCTCTCTTTTTGGCTTACACTCCCTCTGAAGTGGCTTTAAAAAGACAGCCTTGCAGATCGTCTCACACCCATCTCCATATGGCGCTTCACTTATCTTCTCTTCAAACAAGTCACCTGGTAACAATCTGCTGTCAGTCGGCCAGGTTTTCCATCTTTGCCGTGCCATGAAGCATCCCCCTATCGGCTCTTAATTGGATATCAACATTTGGCTGTTCAGCAGAATTCAGCGGCAGGATTGGTCATACCACTCTTCAAAAAGTTCCTCCAGCACCTGTTCCTCCAGCACCTGCTTAGGATCAGGTTAAGAAGCTTTTTTTTTTATACGACAGCTTTGTCAGTTAGCTCGGTAGTTTTATATGATATTTAATGCCACATGCAGAATTTTTGCATTGTGAGCCTGTGCTGAGAAGCTCGGGTGTGAATTTTCACAGTGCAACTACTTTTCTGATGTGTCCTTGAGCAAGACATTGATTCCACAGAAGCCCCAGGCGTGGTGCTGACCTCTGACCTCCGCTTCAAGGGTGAGAGCAGGGGCGGACCTAGCACATTTTGTGCCCTAGGCGAGCTTCACCACTGCCCCCCACCCCCAACAAAAATATCAAAACATCTTAACAGTTATACAGTAAAGTACTGCACCTTTATTTATTACAAGCAAGAACAAGAGCTAAGAATAAATGTAAAGTGCACACTAAAGAATTAAAACAAACAATTAGCTAACAAACAATAGTAATAATAATAATAACAATAACACACAATAAAATAACGTGCAAATTTGCTTTAAAAGAAAATTATGTATTGTAAAATATGTTACACATGTCAAATAATCTAAATAAAATATGCTAAATAAACAAACAAATAAATAAAAATTACAAATTCACTTCGTCTCAAGAACTATTTACATTCCACTCCCTATCATCACACAAGGTTAGCCTACATATTAGCTCCTACTGGTTTCCATGCAATCCTTCTGGCCTTCCTCGCTGCAAAGTCATCAATCACATCATCATATGAAATCTGACCACCAACCTCATGGTTAATACTGATTACAGCCAGACCACTGAGGCGTTCTTGAGCCATGGTTGACCTCAGGTATGTTTTCAAGAGTTTTAATTTGGAAAAACTCCTCTCGGCTGAAGCTACGGTTACTGGTAGCGTTGCACTGATCCGCAGAGCAATACACAAGTTGGGATATATTTCGGTGAGCTGCTGTGTATGAATTTCAACAAGTCAAGAGTTGTCATGCTCTTTGATGGCAAGTCAGGTACATTTTCCAACTCCTGAGCCAGCTCCTTCCCATCCAAATCAGATTGCCCTCCATGGCTTAAGGTGTGTGCAAGTGCCTCTGCTTGCTTCATCAGCTCTTGGTGTGGCAGGTCTGGGAAGTTGTACAGAATGCCAAACTTGTCTTGCACATGTTTAAGAGTGGTAAACCTCTCCTTTTGTGCTGACACTGCAGCATCCACCACCACGTTAAAGAAGGTTACCTCCAGATTTTGCAAGGCATCCCTCAATGGCTCATCAGGAGACTCATATGAGAAGTGCCTCTTTGTTGACTTCAGCCGCTTTTGCACAAGGACTGCGTCCACATTCATGTCTTCACACATGTCCTTGGCTGATGTTTGTGCAGCCACAAAGCCTGTGGCTCTGTAGGATTCGAGAGCTTTTTCAGTCTTTTTCAGTAGACTTACTGCTACATCCACTTGCATTGTTTGGGACTGCAGGAGTTTGCTCACCTGCTGAATTTGACTTAACATGTCATACCAGACCACTGTGCACAGTGAAAAGCGGAATGACCCCACTTCTTCTGCCAGAGACTGGGCTTCAATCCTGATGATTGGGTCTTTGGCCTGGTTTCTCACCTCAAGCAGTGCCTCTCTCACAGCTGCGGCTTCATATCGCAGAGGCTCCACAGCTTTCACTCTGCTCTCCCATCTGGTTTCTGACCACATTTTGAGTGAAAGGTTGACATGTTTCTTGAGGATGGCCCATCTCTGTGTAGAGGCAGAAAACAGGCAGTATAGCTTCTGCACAATGCCAAAAATGATATGGCATCTTTGGAGCTTTTGGCAGCATCAGCAACGACCAAATTGAGTGTATGTGCCCCACAAGGCACAAACAAAGCTCTTGGGTTCAACTGCAGTAGCCTGGCCTGTACTCCCTTGTTCTTCCCTCTCATATTTGCGCCGTTGTCATATGACTGTCCTCTGCAGTCATCAAAGGCAATCTGCAACTCCTCCAGCCTCTTCAAAATCAGGGCGGACAAACTTTCACCAGTGGACTCCTCTGCTACTAGGAATCCCATGAAGTGCTCTTTAATCTGGGGGTCTTCTTCCAGTGTCACAATTCTGATGACTACTGACAGCTGTTCAGTGTGGCTAACATCCGGGGTGCAATCTAAAATGAGGGGAAAGTACTTGCATTTCTTTATTTCTTGCACTATTGTTGATAGAATCTTTCCACTGATGCATTCAATCAACTCATTCTGAATGGTTTTGCCCAAGTAGCTGTGGTGGGATGTTTGACTTTTAATCTTGTGGATGTGGTCTTTCATCACTGGGTCAAACTGCGCCAAAAGCTCAACCTCTTTCAAAAAGTTTCCATTTGAAGGAGAGTGGAGTATTTCTGTCTTTCCTCTCAATGCCATATTTCGCCCTGCCAGAGACTGTACAATAGCAACCAGTCGTGTCAGCACTGCTCTCCACTGACTCTTCTCTGCCTCAAGGAGGGCCTGCTCTTGTTTGTCTATTGTTGTACCTTGTTTTAATCGAACTGCCAATTCTTTCCATGACGCCAAATTGTTCAGGTGTTCCTAACTATTTTCATGGCTGGTCAAAGCAGCACACCGACAGTCCTGCATTTGTTAAATTAATTTGTTTTGGAGAGAAAAGTTGACAACAAAAACAAAAAAGACTGTTCTTCTTTTTTGAATATGTCACCCAACTTCTTTTGATCCTTTCTCCATTTACTAAGGTCCTGCTGAAGTACTGGTGGTGGCAACTTCTCCCATCATCTCTCCTTGGGAAAATGAAATCAGGTGTTATCTGATATGGTCCTCTGCGAACAAAGTCTGTCCTCATTGTGTCTGAGGTGTGAAGGGCAGTCAGCAGGATCGGTTGGTAGTGGTGCATCTGGAGGGCATGTGAAGCACATTTTCTCACCTCATATTCACACACACACACACACACACACACACACACACACACACACACACACACACACACACACACACACACACACACACACACACACACACACACACACACACACACACACACACACACACAACCCCAATTCCCAAAAGGTTGGGACAGTGTGTAAAATGTAAATAAAAACAGAAAGCAATTATTTGAAAGCATGAGGACAATTAGGTTTATAGCTAAACATCTTTACATTCATCAGGCACACACCTGAGAAGAGTTTATGGGTAGAATCTGTGGGGCAATCAGGATGAGATGCAGCAGGCTGTTCTGACGTTCCTTACAGTGGTTCTGGACCTATACATAGAGAACACACAAGAGCAAATATATTGGCTGGATTAGAAATGGCACAACATTGAATAATTTCCATTTGTTAAATGTAGCTATTATTTAGTTAGTAAGCATTTGGACAGCCTGACAGGTCTGATTCAACTAATCAAGAAATATGCCTATCTTATTAGAACAGTTGAATCAGGTGTGTTAGTTCTGGGTTGGAACGAAAACATTCAACAGGACTGGAGTTGAGAACCACTAGTATTTTACAAAGAGTGAAACAGCGCCCCTCTAGATGTTATGTTGAAACAGTAGATTGCACTCTGTTGCGAAAGGAGGCTAGCCAAAATAGAGAACCGCAGTGACGCGTCGTAAAACCCGGAAGTAAGTTAGCATTTTTAGCACTTCCGGTTCCTTCGTCAAAAAGCAATGCATTTTCTCCATAGGATTTTGGAAAATAGCTCGAAATAAGGTCTGTGGTTGACACAAATTTAAGAGATAAATCACGTTTTGTTCTACGACAGTAGATACATCAGCAGTGACCCCACTGGTGATTTTTGAAGAGTTTACGTGTCTGAAAAACGATGGTTGTTACCGAGTGGCTGAATAGGACTACAGAAATGGTCGAGTCCGTTGTACGTCATTACGCCTACACACGTAAACACTCCTGCTAAGTTTGTTTCCCCCTGTGTTCTGCTTGAAAGCAAGTCCCTGCCTATCTTTAGTATCTGTATATCTATATCTGACCATTAGAATCCGTATTTTTGAAATTGTCGTTTTTAACACCGTAGTTTTACAAATTATAGAATAATTAATTACCAGTGTTTTCCAATTTTACTCTGCAGTTCGTTTCGTTGGCTAACGTTAGCTAAAGCTAGCGCTACTAGTTAGCTACGCAATGGTTTGTTGCTTTGCTCCGGGTTGCAGCCACAGGTCTTTGCATGAAACGTGCTCGTTCTATCGTTTCCCGGCCAATGTTTTCCAAAGGTGAGTCTGGATTCGTGCTATGAGGTAAGCTGACGTTACATTTTTGTCCATGTTACGGTGAAATGTAAATGATGGGTAGTGACTGTATCGCTGTTTTAGAGATGGCGCTGCTGAAAAGACCGCAACATAAGTTGGGATCAATACAGTAATATCTTATCTTAATTAATTAAGAAATATGACACCTATTGACACCTATTTTCAATATGGATTAATCTACCTTTACGTTTAGTTACATTTTGATCTATAAAAATGTCAAAATAGTGAAAATGTTCACGAGACAAAGTGTAAGGTTATATCTTTAGATGTTTTGTTTTAGGCTATGTATTGTATGTGTTAATGCTCTTATATGTGACGATGTGACTTCCATGAAACTAATATTTTATATCTTCCCAACAGACGAGCTGACAGGAAGCCTAACACTCTAACAACCACAACATTGCAAAGGTGAGTAAATGTAAATTAAAAACGATTCACAATTTCTTAATTTCTTCTTCTTGCAGTGAGGTGAAGCTGACCTTGCACTTGGTGCCGGTAAGGATGCTCCTCACGCAGGCTGAATGTTTCTCCTTCCTTACTGACACAGAAGCCCTTGATTTGCAATGCTTCACGAATTGTCATTTCCCTGGCTCCGTAGGGACTAGGGGTGTAACGGTTCACAAACATTTCGGTTCGGTACGTACCTCGGTTTTCTGGTCACGGTTCGGTTCGGTACGTTTTCGGTACAGCAGAATTTTTTTTCACAAAACAAAACATATACATATATATATATTTTTTTTTTATTATTATTAAACTGTGAATAATGTATTCACTCAAATAAATACAAAATATAATAAAATAAACATTAAGGTGCAGCATTTCGATGAACTGAAATAATCTGTATTTGAACTTTACTGTACAAGTACTCACAAAACATAAACTATTAGTTTTGGGTTTTTAATTATTATTAAACTGTGAATATTCACTCAAATAAATACAAAATATAATCAAATGAACATTAAGGTGCAGCATTGTCGATGAACTGAAATAATCTGTATCTGAACTGTACTGTACTAGTACCTAAGCAGCCAGTTTGACATTAGGACTTGCTTGTCATTGTATTTTCATGTTGTTTAAAGAAAGATGAACTTGTCCACATTGCTGCTGAAAGGGCAGATCTGCTGGCACTAGCAATGTCTCCTGCTGTGGAGAAAACCCTCTCGCTAGGGACAGAGGTAGCAGATACAGCCAGGTAGCGCTTTGCTAACATGGCAACATAAGGATATTTGGCGTTTATAATAGCTTTGGCTCGGTCTGAAGTTTTTGCGAGTGGTGGAGGCTTAAATGCTAGCGGGAGTTGGGTTTGCACTTCAGTCTTTTTTCTTTTGGTACCGGTTATATTCACGTTCGGGTGATGCCTTTTCAAGAGTGTGCAAGTTTGATGTATTGCCAGCCGCGTAACCAATTTTAATTGAACAATGCCGACAAACAGCTTTGGTTTGGTCCACCTGTCTTTGTCCGTCATCCTTGTACGTAACTGCGAAACCAAAATGTTCCCAAACCGGAGACTTCAATGATGCTGGAGGATTTTCGAGCTCAACTTTATCTGCGTTCGCCATTAATTTTCGACAGTTCCTCAAATTACCGACTAAATTTGAACGCATCCCTCTGACCAGCTCTCATAGCATGCCCTCTCATCCAATGAAATGACTTGCTCGCTCTATGACGCGATGAGCCCAATGGGAGCAAATTACTCTGAATGCTGCGACGCAGCACCTCAGATTACTTCCAAGAAGTTGTTCACGTTCTCAATTTTTTACGTTTAACGTTATATTCGTTCGGTACACTTCGGTACACACGTGTACCGAACCGAAGGGCCCGTACCGAATAATTTCGGTACGGGTACGTGTAACGTTACACCCCTAGTAGGGACACTTTACCTCCAGCACAGCGGAAGACCCTACCAGACCATCTGGAGATGCCCCCAACACTCCTGATTGGGAGAGCCACAAACCTAACTCATGGACCTGCATCTGGGTTGCAGTGGTGAATGCCCTGACACCCTCACATTCATTCATAGTCCCCCACTGTAGAGACAAAACACCATCAAGGGCCTGTTGTTGCCCTAGCACCCTGGCAATAAGGGCAGCAGTCACACGCTTTGACCTCAGGACAGCTCCAAAGTTGCTGCCAGTCAACCTTCCTTTCCTGAACAAATGCCAGTTTGGGTTGGTTCGCTGACCAGTGGTAGCCACCTGAATTGCCCTCTGTTGCTCCTCAGACAATGCCATGCTTGCCACAATTGCCTCAGGTCCCTGATGCCCAACAGATTTGAGAATTTCAGGAACAGTAAGTGTTTCCAAGCTGTAGTGTTCCTCTTCTGGCTCGGGGGAGAGAAGCCAAGAAATTCCTGAGAACCTGCCCCGAGTCTGTCCCTCAGCCAGTCACGATCTTCGGAGGTGGGCTCTCTTGCCAGCGGGTTGAATGAGTTATTGGTTGGAGGAAATAGCTCCTCCACTGAATGCGTACGTTTAGCTGCCTTTGGCTTCTTCCACTGACAGGGGGTGTCAGTGCAGCTGAAAGTGTGGATGGCAAAGATGGCTAATGCAGCCGCATGACTGCATTTCCATTCTCCACATGGGCATTCACATTCTGTGGAGAGAATTCCCTCTTCTCCTGTAGATACCTGTGGTGGTGGGATTGTTTTATTATTTAAAATATATTTACATTTGTAATGCCTTCCCAATTATCCCTTTAATTGTTTATAGCCTACTATATTTTTATTTCATGGATATTTCTGTGTTTTCTGGTGTGTACTATTTGTAATCTTGGGGCCTCTTCTCTTTAACATCTACATGCTACCACTGGCTCAGATAATGAAGAACAACAAAATAAGTTACCATAGCAATGCAGATGACACACACATTTACGTAACCATTTCACCAGGAGACTATCCTCCAATTCAAACACTGAGTAAGTGCATTGAACAAATCAATGACTGGATGTGTCAGAACTTTCTCCAATTAAACAAAGATGAAACTGAGGTAATGGTTTTTGGAGCCAAGGCAGAACGTATAAAAGTGAGCGCTGAGCTTCAGTCTGCAATGTTCAAAACAACAGATAAAGCCAGAAATCTAGGTGTAGTCATGGACTCTGACCTGAGTTTCAACAGTCACATTAAAACAGTTACTAAATCAGCCTACTATCACCTAAAGAATATATCTAGGATTAAAAGACTAATGTCACAGCAGGATTTGGAAAAACTTGTCCATGCCTTTATCTTCAGTAGACTCGACTACTGCAATGGTGTCTTCACAGGTCTCACTAAAAAATCTATTAGGAAGCTGCAGCTGATTCAGAACGCCGCTGCTCAAGTCCTCACTGACACTAAGAAAGTGGATAACATCACTCCAGTTCTGAAGTCTTTACACTGGCTTCCTGTGTGTCAAAGAATATATTTCAAAATACTGCTGCTGGTTTATAAAGCACTGAATGGTTTAGGCCCAAAATACATTTCTGACCTCCTGCTAAATTATGAACCATCCAGATCTCTCAGGTCTTCAGGGACTGGCCAGCTTTCTGTCCCCAGAGTCAGAACTAAACATGGAGAACCAGCGTTCAGTTATTATGCTCCAAGTATCTGGAACCAACTCCCAGAAACCTGCAGGTCGGCTGCAACTCTGACCACTTTTAAATCCAGCAAGAAGACTTTTCTTTTTGCCGCTGCTTTTAATTGAACTATTCATATCTTAAACTGCACTGTAACTTTTATCCATGTATTTTTTCTTTTAATGCTTATTTTATTAGCTTTTCTTTTTAATGACTAATTTTAAATGCCATTTTCTTAATGTCTTTCATTTTTTGTAAAGCACTTTGAATTGCCATGTGTTGAAAAGTGCTATATAAATAAACTTGCCTTGCCTAATAAAGATTTCATGTGACACATAAAATGGATTTGTTGATGGGAATTAATGTGAATAAATTAACTCTAGGTTAACGGTACTCTTGCTATAACTACTCACCCACACTATAAACCTTGTCCCTCATGCTAGCCCTGACAACACCAGTAAGCACACCTTCATCTAGTCTGCACTGTTTTACGTGTGCTGACTTGTAGTGGTTCTCTCCTCTATCTCCAATCTTCTTGTCATCTTTGTAAAACGATATCAGCCTGGTAATTGCATCGCTCAATTTTATAAACACTTGACCGATACCCATCAATGCATAGCGCTCTAGCATGTTCTGACTGTGAACACCTAAAGCCGAGGCTCTTAGACCGACCGACTGTTTTAGATTTTTGGCTATCAATAACATTAAATACATTTTAGTAGTGGGTAAAGGAAACAGCAGCTATGGAGGGCTTTATGCTCGATGATTGATTGATTGATTGATGATTGATTGATTGATTGATGATTGATTGATTGATTGATTGATTGATTGATTGATTGATTGATTGATTGATGCTATTATGTGGTTTCCTTGGTTGACGGTATATGGGAAGATATTGTGTTCATGGATTATTGATGACGTGCCATGTTTCATTTTTCATTCTGAGAAACATTTACGATCATATCTAAGTACCCCAGTGCTTTTTGAAACAGATTTTGGATTGGACTGACAACTTGAATTAGTGTTCACTCAAACTGTCTTTAGCTGAACTGAAGTTTTTAAGACTACTGTATAGTGGAAAGGTGCTTTGACTGAACAATCAGAAGTAATTTTGAGCGACGGAGTTACAAGACAAGAATCTCAGAGAGAAAAACTAACAAGATATCTGTACCGCCAAGGGTCAAATTCTGTGAAATGAATTGTTAAAATACGCCACTGGGATATTATTCAAAGTGTTTTACCTTATTGCAGGATGTCTTCATGGGAGCCCCAAGTGATTGGTTTCAGACAGTTTCCCACATAAAAGCAGAGACGATTGAACATCCACTTACCTGCTCAGAGACACATTTGGCCTAAGGCTCCCTCAGGAAATCAGGGTTGTGGTTTTTTCTATTATGATAATGTCTGGGTTTCAGTCCACAATCATGTCAAGACAAAGTTTTGAGACATATTGCTGTGCCTCATTTAATACAAATATTTTCTATTCTTTTGGTGAGCTTAGTTCTCTTATATTCTGTGATCTGGTCTGTAACGGCCAAAATCATATAGAACTAAAACAGATAATTAACTTAAAATAATACAGCCGCTGAGGCACTAGTTAGCGGATCTTACGCCGGGCAATGATCATCCAAATCCAGACAAGAACCTCCATGTGTGCATTTTATTCCATTAACAAAGTACAATGAACAGGTTTCCTATATCTCTCTTCCTTAAGCCTTTCCTATGGCTTTCCTTTGTGTGGCTTGAAACACCCTGCGTAAGATCCGCTAATAGTGCCTCAGCGGCTGTATTATTTTAAGTTAATTGTGTTTTAGTTCTATATGATTTTGGCCGCTACAAAGTAAAAAAAACGTCCCGTCAAAGCGGACTTGTTTTTTTAAGTTCTTTTTTGTGGATTTTTGGATTGCCCGCATTTGAAGTGGAGTATTGGATTTCACTTTAAAAGACACACCGGGCCCTGGACGGACTTCAACAACGGCACAGGAAAATGGGCGGTATGTGAACATTTTCTCCAGTGGCTGTATAGGAAAATGGCCTCACTAGTGGAGTGCTGGAGTCATTGTTTCGGCGCATATTAATGGTCAGTGGAAACAGTCTAAAGAATAGTCGGACATTGGGAACGGGTGCGCACATTAAGCACTCTGACGCGCAGGAAGCGTTTTCTCCTGTGGATAAAAATAACACGTGGATATTTAAATAAGGACAATCGAAGATGATGCAAGAAGTCGCATCAAAGGACATAAGTAAATCCTAAGGACATTGCACCACACACGTTATGTTTAAAGGACAATGATTCCAGACCACAGAAGTTGTTATCATACCGCTCATCTGCAATAATCCGCTGAAGCGCATTTAGCAGTCCTTAAAGAACGCATGGCTGCATTGAAGAGGAAGCATGCATTGGAAGCCCAAGAGGAGGAGCTTAGAAAAAAAAGACAAAACTTGCTTTTGAACTAAAACTGTCTGCACTCAATGCCAAAATTGACATACTGAAAATCCACTCGAGGCGTGGATCGAAAGGATCTGTGGAAAATGGTAACAAACAGAAATCTGAAAAGATAAAGTTTCCTTCTGCCCCAAACTACAACTGTTTTTCTCTCCAACACAACCATCCCTCACAGGATACATGTTCAAGCTTCAATATGAACATAGAAAATGAGGAAACAAATTCCATAAAGGTGGATGAATCTAGTTGTGTTAGCCCTGCTGGTCACATAATCAAAGACTATTGGAGATATTTGAAGTGCAGTGTGAGTCACCAGAAGCAACTGTCAGCCCTTCACATTGAAGATGAGGATACAGGCACATCCTTCAACGTACACGTTTCACCTGGACAGTCAGAGGCAAGTGTTCATACTGGGGCCGGTGGACAGCACAATGTATTCAGCTCTGGCTGCCCTGTTGTATTAACCTCCCAGCTTGCAGTGGAACAACAAGAGAAGATGCTCATCATGATTCAAAAGAAAAAACATCAACAGTGCAATGGGAAAAGCACACAGAGAGTGAGGAGCAGGGAAGAAACCACAAAGAGGAGATCAGCTCCAAGACATCAGAGAGTCAACAAAGTCATAAACATCAGACCGAAACACAGGTTGAAGAAATGCTTTCCAACCTCAAGATAGATTGTGTGAACAGTGATGGAGACACAGAGGAGCCTCCTTATGAAGAGGAGTTGGATGACAGAGCGAGTGGAAAAGGCCCAGAAAATAATTTCCAACAGGAGATATGTTCTTCATTGCAAATACAAGTGGACCCTATTTATTTTCCAGGAAGCTGTTGCCTGAAGAAAATGGAGAACATTATTTCAAACCGGAGAGACGTGATGTAAGGAATACATATTTATTGTTTACACGTCATATGAATGAAATGATTGCCATGATAATACAAAAGGAGAATGGAATGGTGTTTGGCGATTAGGCCCCGGTTTGCAGGATAATCATTCAGGAGGGAAAGCACCGCTCCGATGAAATCCCCGGGGTCTAGACACTGGTGGTGGTGATGAGTAGGTGGGACCGGTCTGAAGAAGGAAGTTTAGATTTGTCCTGGAGGAGACGGGAGGCGAGAGGGGTGGAGGCGGGTTGCGTGTAGTCACCTGAAATGACAACTGACAGGGAGGAAGAGCAGGTATTTAAGGAATTTAGCCTGTGCAGCTATTGGCTGCTGAGGGGTGACGCCCTCGTATTTAATGAGGGGGGAAGGGAGCCATAGAGTGACGTGTAAGTGGCTCATTGTTAGGTCTTCCTTATTGAACTTGCGCTAAAGCTTTCATTTGTATAGTTGGGATGCGGATAGAGTATAGCTCCATTTATATATAATTTAAGTAATTGTGTGTTTACACAGTTAACAATTAGGGGCTGGAATGTTGGAGCTATATATATCTCTTTATATTATTTAATAATTTAACATTTATTTTCTTGCTGTTTATAGTGTTTATTATTATTATCATTTATTTATATGTATTCTTAGTTAGTGCCATAAGTTAAAGTAGTTTCTATGCTTTTATTTTGAAGGCATGTTTTGGGTTAGGGTTAGTTTTGAATATTATATACGTTGTCTCTTTAGTTGTAGTTAACTGTCTTAACCATTGGTGGTTCAGCTTGGAACAATGTTAGAAATGGGTGCAGTAAAAGGCTAAAAACTAGCTGAAGGAAGTGCATGTTTGTGACATACACCGTATAAAAGTGGATATAGCCTCTTGGTCTGAACAATTAGATGACTCAAATGTGAATTATTTTTAATATCTAACAGGAGGGACTTCAGTGGTTGCAAAAATAGGTTAAAGTGTGTAGAGGTCTATGAGAAAATGACCCTACTTCTCACTTGGTGGTTTAGGTCGACAACATAAACATAATGGGCTTATGGTCCCATTGCTACTAGTCATATTAGATACAGCATGTACATTCCTTAAATTATGGTCACATTTAGAGTAAAAATATTTGACAAAACTGGGCTAACAGAGTGATTGCGAGTTGCTACTATGGTGACTTGTCAATTTAGACTAGAGTATAGCAGCAATGCATATCAATCCTTATCAAAAATGCTCTAAACACCTGATGATTTACAGACCTTTCTGCCAATAATTCAATAGGAAGTATTTTTAGGCATCAGATGAGATGCCATTGGGCCTTAAATTAGATTGTTAGGCCCAATGGCATTAGCATAAAAGACAAATCATAATGCCTAAGAACCAATCAAAAAGATCTAGTCGTGCTTTTAAGGTCTGAAAAAAATGCATGAATACAGTAACGTAAACGCCAACAAGGTCCTCAGTAGTTATTCTATGGCCATATGTCGAATTGGCTTCAAAGCCCTATGCTTTTTCTGGAAGCTTGGTACACACAGTGACTTCCTTCACTGTATGCTGTCTATGTTTGGAGGGAATTAGGCACCTGATAATTGTTTTTTCTGGGTCTCCATTGCTGGAGGGAGGTTTGCAGGAAGAGACAAAACTATTTTGATTCTATAATTCATACAGCATGATGCTGCCAGATTTGTCTGTGGCGTTGATTACGTATTGGTCATTCTTGTGGAGGCCATATTTAAAGGGGACCTGTTATGCAAAATCCACTTTTTCATGTCTTTTATACATCAACATCTGTCCCCTCTGTGAAAAGAGATTCTGAAAGTTTCAGGGGAAAATATTCTCTCTCTCTCTCTTTTTGACCTGATCCATTTATATAAAAACCTGTCTGAAAATGAGCTGTTCAGATTTTGGCCATTTTATGATGTCATGACGATTTTTTGGCTTGTGTAACCATTAGCCAATCACCAGCCAAGGTACCACCCGCCCACCTTATCACCTGAATCTCCACCTAGAGCACCTTTGTGTTCTTTGTAACCAAATCTCTCTCAGAGGGGCGTGGGGAGGGGCTTCTTATTTTTCATCTAAAGTAACAGACAGAGAATCAGCACTTTTGAAACAGGGCTGAAACAGAGGGGATTATGGGTAATGCTACAATGATCTGTTTGGTGTTTAGAGCAAAACAATTCAGAGACATGTTTTGTATATATCTGAGAGCTATAACATATTGATGAAAAACAGTATAATAGGGGACCTTTAACTTTGGGACAAGACAGGTGTCTAACAGGTACGGTATACCCGTTATATGGGTATGGTAGAGGTATGTCCAGACCTGCATGACCTCCTTATTACCCGTGGAGCACATTACTTTGTATACAAATAAACACATATTCTACTAACTGATTAAGATTAGAACACTTTCTATATTTAAAACCTTGGTGGCATGGAGAGGCTCTATGTTTTGAGTTGCCGTTATGCAATAAAAAGGTCAAGATTGGTGGTATTTCGTGCTGCAGCCAGTAGCTCAGTAACAATCAGCGATGAAGTCATGCTGCTCAGGGAGGACGAGGAATCATTTCTGATCTCATCATATTGTTCCATTGGTAGCTAATGAGGCTTATAGGTGTTTAGTCTCGAAATGCTCACAGATAAGTGTGGGTGGATGCTTATTACCTGACATCCTTTTTCTACTGAGTGCAAAACAAAATAAGAATAAGAACAGTTGTTTCACTTGAATGAAAACATTGCAATGAGCTGCAAGGAGCTGGTTATATACAGAGTCCATCTCTGGAGTGCATTTCCAAAGTGCTGCGTATCAATGCATGGGGACATTAAGTTGCATTCATGTTTGGAAATGTAGATTTTGTCAACTAAGAGCATCATTAGGCCTATACCCTTTTTTGATTGCATGGGTTATCAATCATTTACTTTATATATTCTAGATAGGAGACAAAAAGCTGCTTTTAGACACTTGACAAATATTTTTCTCTTGACCATTCCAAGTGTCCCCTTGTTGAATGTGCAATGTGTGTTTGCTCATGGATAGCACTTGATCATGTGTGTATGTGTGTGTGTGTGTGTGTGTGTGTGTGTGTGTGTGTGTGTGTGTGTGTGTGTGTGTGTGTGTGTGTGTGTGTGTGTGTGTGTGTGTGTGTGTGTGTGTGTGTGTGTGGGTGTGTGTGTGTGTGTGTGTGTGTGTGTGTGTGTGTGTGTGTGTGTGTGTGTGTGTGTGTGTGTGTGTGTGTGTGTGTGTGTGTGTGTGTGTGTGTGTTTACTGGTCACTGGTTCTTCTTGAGTTTGTGGATGAATGCTATTCACGCATCTGCAGCTTTAAGAAAAATCCTATTTAAGAATTCATTATGAGGGCTTGATGCAGCAATGACAGCACACTTGTATTCAAGGAGGTAACTTTGCAAGAGCTGTAGTAATCCTACAGTGACAGGTAAAGTACACCAATGAAGACCACAGCGAAATATTAAGTAGCATTGATGTGTTATTAATGTCACCAAATGCCAATGGCAAGTCATAGCATAGGGGTTCATCAGGTTACTGTAGTGAAGTCATTACTTGGTTTCACAAACGTATCCCTAAGGGAATGTTACTGTGATACCCGTTAAGCTACAACAGGGGTGCCCACACTTTTTTGGCTGGTGAGCTACTTTTGAAATGACCAGCTCACCGAGGTCTACCAACCAAAAATAAAATCCCAAATTGCAAGGGTTGCTGAATAACACGTTTTATTTATACATGGGACAATAGGGCTGCAACAAACGACTAATTTGATAACCGATTAATCTATTGATTAATGAAACGATGAATCGACTATTCGGACTATTACTGTATGCCTTGCACAATTTCTCAAGCGCTCTTATTTAGCCATCAACTTTTAGATTTAGCTTGAGGTTGTTTTAGGCATGTGGAAACTAACAATGAAGACAATAAAGATGAATACTTGATTCAAAAATACATATATTATTAAATTAACTTAACAAATTGTGAACAAAATTAACATTGCTTTTTATTTAAATAAAATAAATTGTTTGTAGCCTTTATTTAACCAGGTGAAAGCCCCTTGAGATATTTTTCAAGGGTGACCTGCAAAAAAACAAAACAAATGTCACATCAAAAGAAACAACAATGTTTTAACAAATCGTATTAAATAATATGATGACAGAACTGTAAACAGAATAGCTGAAACTTTAACAAAATAAAGAGTAACTCTGTTACCTCTAATCATTAACCCATGTTTGTATAATTGAGTTAATTCCGTGTGTTGCTGCTAGCATACATAACGCCTGACGTGGATGGGGCTACAGGGCTACTAGAAAGACAGTCGAACCCGGTGCATTCCTCCGTCTGAATGTGGAGCACTTTTGCTAAATGTTTAGACAAGTTGCTCGTGTTACCGCCCTTAGCTAAACACTCTTGGCAAGGAGCATTGTCCACATCGAGACGGGTAACATTTAACCACACCTTGGAGCGCTTCTCTACGCCATCCCCTCCGTGTGTTGCGTTGCTGCATGTAGCAGCCGTGTGTGTAAACTGCCCCGCCCCCTCGCACACAGACGGGAGATATCTCTCGTCTGGATTGGAAAAGTCAAAAATACACCGACCATAGACGCATTTGTTTGTCTTTTAGCATGTTAGAAACGAGTTGGCGACACTAAGACTGCGAGATAATGTTTGTGTAGCAATAATACATGACCTTTCTCTTTCTAAACTCGCTACTCGGAGGGAAGTCGCTGCTATGCCTTGTTGTGAACACTCCGATAATGCCTCTCCACGTTACCTTTCTTTGGCAGAGCGACGCTTACTTTACAAATAAGGCAAATAACCTTTGAATGTGACATCACAAACAAATATTCTTCCCCCCATTCTGGGTGGAAGTGGTACGTCTTTAGCTTTTTGCTCGGTCCGCACTCATTTTGTTGTTTGTCTCTTTAACTTAATTTGAGTTTTCCCGGCACTTGACTGATTTTGTATCGCTTTGCATTCTGGGTTAACAGACTGGAAAGCGATGGGTCGCTTTTTCTGTCAATCAAGTAAACTCCTGAATTGAGTGGCAGGAAGCTACAAGGTCACATAATCTGAATAGTAATCATCATATATCGGAACACTTAAAGGTGGGGTAGGTAAGTTTGAGAAACCGGCTCGAGATCGCTAGAATTTGAAAATACACAACCGGAGAAAATCTGCCACTTCCTTATAGAGCCCCTCCTCCAACACACACGAACGCGCACATGACCAATGAGGGCATGAGATACGTTTGTGCCCCGATGGAAGGCTGACAGGCAGGTAGGCCATCCAATCCGTTTAGCAAGGAGCTGGTTATATACAGAGTCCATCTCTGGAGTGCATTTCCAAAGTGCTGCGTATCAATGCATGGGGACATTAAGTTGCATTCATGTTTGGAAATGTAGATTTTGTCAACTAAGAGCATCATTAGGCCTATACCCTTTTTTGATTGCATGGGTTATCAATCATTTACTTTATATATTCTAGATAGGAGACAAAAAGCTGCTTTTAGACACTTGACAAATATTTTTCTCTTGACCATTCCAAGTGTCCCCTTGTTGAATGTGCAATGTGTGTTTGCTCATGGATAGCACTTGATCATGTGTGTATGTGTGTGTGTGTGTGTGTGTGTGTGTGTGTGTGTGTGTGTGTGTGTGTGTGTGTGTGTGTGTGTGTGTGTGTGTGTGTGTGTGTGTGTGTGTGTGTGTGTGTGTGTGTGTGTGTGTGTGTGTGTGTGTGTGTGTGTGTGTGTGTGTGTGTGTGTGTGTGTGTGTGTGTGTGTGTGTGTGTGTGTGTGTGTGTGCGCGCGCGATGGTTTGGGGACACCATTGGTGGCAGACATGCCGGGAGAGATTAGGAATTGATTTCTATTAACAGATTCATTTAAATTAAATGTAATTACAGGATCTGAAAGCCCACAGGAAGAACTGAATTATACTATTAATAAAGATCAGGAAATAAGGGGAACTAATTGATCCCTGTGTGTAATGGTTTGTGTGTCGGGGTCCACTAGATATGGTAGCATATTTTTCTCTCTTTCTTTCACATGTGTCCCTCCCTGTGTGTGTGTGTGTGTGTGTGTGTGTGTGTGTGTGTGTGTGTGTGTGTGTGTGTGTGTGTGTGTGTGTGTGTGTGTGTGTGTGTGTGTGCACGCGCGTGTGTGTGTCCGCACGTGTGGGTTGAACACCCCTTGCGGCCATTCTGTCTCACAGACAGCTGTTTGGTGACCTGGTAACACCCCTCATCTCCGTCCCCCAGCATGTCACACACACACACACACACACACACACACACACACACACACACACACACACACACACACACACACACACACACACACACACACACACACACACACACACACACCCACACAGCAGCCCGGCATGTCTGCCACCATTGGTATCCCCAAGCCATCACACGCACACACACACACGCACGCACGCACGTGCACGCACACACACACACACACACACACACACACACACACACACACACACACACACACACACACACACACACACACACACACACACACACACACACATACGTACACACACACACACACACACACACACACACACACACACACACACACACACACACACACACACACACACACACACACACACACACACACACACACACACACACACACACACACACACACACACCTTCAATCCCACCTACATCCAGCTGTATCCATTCATGGCTGGATTTAGAATAGAACATTCTTTTTCACACAAACCTTCTGAATAGATTTTTGAAGATCAGCACTAAGAATAAAACACATTATTCTTGATGGTTTATAAAAGAACCTTGCATGAGGATACCAGGGCCAACCTCAGATACTAAGGCCAGGGGATTTGCAGGTCAACCCTGATAACTCAGCCGGGTACAGCTCAAATACAACACATTGAAATGCAGACAGCTCTGGGAGTTATATGTGATGTATAGGCAAAGGGCAGGGCTTATGTTTGACAAGTCAGCAACATCCAGTAATGCAAACTCCACTCCAAAGGCCACGTTACACAAGAAAAGAAACGGTTCATTGACCGATGCTGTGAGGCCAATGCAGAACTGCGGTAAACCTGCTTTTTTTTTAATGGCCAACAAGGGGCGTAGAGTAAAGAAGTCTATGAGAAAATGACCCTCCCTTTCACTTGATTTATTAGCTCAGAGTTTACAGTCTTAATTGATAGTTTCAAGTCTCCTTCAAGTCCTTCCTTCATGATGTTAATTTAGTAATATACAGTATGGTCCCTTTTGGACTCAAATAGATGATAAAGCAGGGTTTGCTTTACAACACGGCTACCTTGTGATTGACAGCTTGTTACCACAGTGTAGTCCAGTCTGCGTGTATAGAGCTAAAATCCTTTTAGTGTTTTTGAGTACATAAAAGTTCATTGTAATGTTTTAGTCACTTACAGTAAAACTACATGTACAATGTTTTATCCTGCTAAGCATTGTAATGCTGGTTAAAAAAACTATTACTGCCAAAATGCCAAACTTGACGCTTCAAAACCAATCACAATCAATCAATTGGGTCATACAATGAGCGTGAATGTCAGATAGACGGTTATATACAATTACAGAAATGGTTGAATACTCAACATTGGAGATCTGTGATGAAGGCCTCATCGAAAGCTATGTGAACCTCCGACAAGCAGTTCTGATGTACACTGGTCTCCCGTCTGGCGCCATCAACACTTCTTGGGAAGTGCTAGTCTCTTTGATGAACCATTGGAGCTGGATTGAGCTAGGCTCTTATGTTCCTAAAATAGTTAATAATTTAGATAAATAGTTTTATCCCTTTGCAGATAATTAGGGTTTCATGGGATTTGCCAATCCTGTATGTTGGTTTTGTGGATTTCGGCAAAGCTTGTGACAATGTTACCTCTGTAATCCTGAGGGACTTGCTGCAGGAATTAGGAGGGCTGAATTAGCCTTATTAGCATTTACTCAAATACGCACAGTAAGCAAGTGCCATTCCCCAATGCCTGTCTGTGATAGTCATGCACAGGAAGGTGCTGCCAAATGTCTGCAAAGTGTCCAATATGAAGGCATCTGGGTGCCATCTGACATTGTCCTTCTGGCTTCAGTGAACCATGATCGCTGATTTGCACCGGACAGTCTGCACCAGAGTGTGACACAGTCGGAGCGAGAAAGCACCTCAACAGAAGGTGCAAACAACTGACATGCTGATGTTTGTAACCTCCTCCTGTTCCAGCTATGGGAGATGTTACATGGGTGTTATGACCTGTTCTTGACCTGTCTGTGCAACCTGGAGGACACACTTATTACATCTGTGGTTTACATATTCTATTTCTGACACTGAAACTCACCTTGTGTGTATACTGCTACACCTGCCTCTACAGATTAAACACTTTGCTTATCATCTGTCACTACCTGTTATCTCATGAAACAGAAAGGCCATAAACAGTATCTTTAAAGACGATACAGCTCCCTGACTGAGTTTCACCAGGAAAGAAACAACAGGAATGCCGTTATAACTTGTCTCACTGTAAATAACAAAAACAAATCAACTAAAAAAGGGCAACACTTTGACTCAGTTTGCTGTAAAAATAAAAACAAAAAGACATTGCTAAGTGTAAAGTTTGCGTGATCCAAAAGGTCAGGGTAGACTGGTGATCTGCCAAGTGGGCTTCCTTATACGTTTCAGCCTCGCATGTGACCCTTGCAAGGACACACAGAGTCTGCATTCTGTATACCCTCCAGCTCACTGACTAATAACTGAAAATGACAAACAGGTCACTGGTCACAAATGCAGGCTACCACATCTCCATATATATATATATATAGATGTCAAATCAATACTGAAAGATTTTCTGACCAGGCAGACTGCAATGCACTGTGGGAGGGCTGCAGTGTAGGCTGCAGAGACGCTGCATCGAGGAAAACTTCAAGCAACAAGAAACATTGAAATTATATTTGTGAGATATTCTTATATCGTGGATGCCCTATAGTTTTTGTGTTATATGTATTTTTCGCTGTATTGTTAATATCTGTACCTGGAGGCTACATCTCTGTTTAATTGGTTCGAAATGTTCTTGCATTAAAATTGGAAACCTGGTACATTCCGAAATTGCTTTGTTTGACTTGATATGACACATTCAACCTGCAGCAATTCTAATTCCTCAAATAATATCCATTAAAGGTGGGGTAGGTAAGTTTCAGAAACCGGCTCGAGATACATTTTTTGTTATATTCCATGGAATGCTCTTAACATCCCGATAGCAATGAATATCTTAAGTGCTTTGAGAAAAAATCCATAAAAAAATGTCATCTGTGGAAGCCGTAATACTGTTAAACGGATTGGATGGCCTACCTGCCTGTCAGCCTTCCATCGGGGCACAAACGTATCTCATGCCCTCATTGGTCATGTGCGCGTTCGTGTGTGTTGGAGGAGGGGCTCTATAAGGAAGTGGCAGATTTTCTCCGGTTGTGTATTTTCAAATTCTAGCGATCTCGAGCCGGTTTCTCAAACTTACCTACCCCACCTTTAAGTGTTCCGATATATGATGATTACTATTCAGATTATGTGACCTTGTAGCTTCCTGCCACTCAATTCAGGAGTTTACTTGATTGACAGAAAAAGCGACCCATCGCTTTCCAGTCTGTTAACCCAGAATGCAAAGCGATACAAAATCAGTCAAGTGCCGGGAAAACTCAAATTAAGTTAAAGAGACAAACAACAAAATGAGTGCGGACCGAGCAAAAAGCTAAAGACGTACCACTTCCACCCAGAATGGGGGAAGAATATTTGTTTGTGATGTCACATTCAAAGGTTATTTGCCTTATTTGTAAAGCAAGCGTCGCTCTGCCAAAGAAAGGTAACGTGGAGAGGCATTATCGGAGTGTTCACAACAAGGCATAGCAGCGACTTCCCTCCGAGTAGCGAGTTTAGAAAGAGAAAGGTCATGTATTATTGCTACACAAACATTATCTCGCAGTCTTAGTGTCGCCAACTCGTTTCTAACATGCTAAAAGACAAACAAATGCGTCTATGGTCGGTGTATTTTTGACTTTTCCAATCCAGACGAGAGATATCTCCCGTCTGTGTGCGAGGGGGCGGGGCAGTTTACACACACGGCTGCTACATGCAGCAACGCAACACACGGAGGGATGGCGTAGAGAAGCGCTCCAAGGTGTGGTTAAATGTTACCCGTCTCGATGTGGACAATGCTCCTTGCCAAGAGTGTTTAGCTAAGGGCGGTAACACGAGCAACTTGTCTAAACATTTAGCAAAAGTGCTCCACATTCAGACGGAGGAATGCACCGGGTTCGACTGTCTTTCTAGTAGCCCTGTAGCCCCATCCACGTCAGGCGTTATGTATGCTAGCAGCAACACACGGAATTAACTCAATTATACAAACATGGGTTAATGATTAGAGGTAACAGAGTTACTCTTTATTTTGTTAAAGTTTCAGCTATTCTGTTTACAGTTCTGTCATCATATTATTTAATACGATTTGTTAAAACATTGTTGTTTCTTTTGATGTGAATTTTTTTTTTTTTTGCAGGTCACCCTTGAAAAATATCTCAAGGGGCTTTCACCTGGTTAAATAAAGGCTACAAACAATTTATTTATTTAAATAAAAAGCAATGTTAATTTTGTTCACAATTTGTTAAGTTAATTTAATAATATATGTATTTTTGAATCAAGTATTCATCTTTATTGTCTTCATTGTTAGTTTCCACATGCCTAAAACAACCTCAAGCTAAATCTAAAAGTTGATGGCTAAATAAGAGCGCTTGAGAAATTGTGCAAGGCATACAGTAATAGTCCGAATAGTCGATTCATCGTTTCATTAATCAATAGATTAATCGGTTATCAAATTAGTCGTTTGTTGCAGCCCTATTGTCCCATGTATAAATAAAACGTGTTATTCAGCAACCCTTGCAATTTGGGATTTTATTTTTGGTTGGTAGACCTCGGTGAGCTGGTCATTTCAAAAGTAGCTCACCAGCCAAAAAAGTGTGGGCACCCCTGTTGTAGCTTAACGGGTATCACAGTAACATTCCCTTAGGGATACGTTTGTGAAACCAAGTAATGACTTCACTACAGTAACCTGATGAACCCCTATGCTATGACTTGCCATTGGCATTTGGTGACATTAATAACACATCAATGCTACTTAATATTTCGCTGTGGTCTTCATTGGTGTACTTTACCTGTCACTGTAGGATTACTACAGCTCTTGCAAAGTTACCTCCTTGAATACAAGTGTGCTGTCATTGCTGCATCAAGCCCTCATAATGAATTCTTAAATAGGATTTTTCTTAAAGCTGCAGATGCGTGAATAGCATTCATCCACAAACTCAAGAAGAACCAGTGACCAGTAAACACACACACACACACACACACACACACACACACACACACACACACACACACACACACACACACACACACACACACACACACACACACACACACACACACACGCACACACACACACACACACACACACACACGCACACACACACACCCGCACACCACGCACACGTACCCACGCGCTGCCTTCTTTGAGCCTCTGCAATCGTTTGATAGTCGTTTGCTCAGTCAGGTGTGAATTGTGACGATATATCCATTTGTGAAGCCAGTATTACTTCCTGTAACAACCCCCCCTCTCTCTCTCTCTCTCTCTCTCTCTCTCTCTCTCTCTCTCTCTCTCTCTCTCTCTCTCTCTCTCTCTCTCATCTCCTCTTTGTGGCGCCTTCTCTTCTCTGAGCTCCCATCGTCAGAAAGAGAGAGAAGGAGGGAGGGAGAAAGTGAGAGATTGTACTGTACGGGGGAGAGATGTGGAAATTCACATGACAGCTTCCAAGCCATGGAGAATGTAGAGTTCCTCTACTGCTGAGGCTGCTAAGATGTTAAAGGCAGTCTAGATAGATATAAATATCTGTGTCATAAGTTCACTGATGAGGAAGTTGAGTGAATGTGGCATCTGACATTTGACCTGACATTTGATGAAACCCCACCATGTTACATATGGGTGGAGCCCTTAACACGTCATACTAATTAATTCACTGAATGTATGTTAATGCTGTCACATTCTATTTATTCCCACTTAAAGGAAAACTGCAGGTTTTCATATGATGGGCAGATAACTCTATTGAAATCAGTAAAAAAAGAAATGAGTGAAGTAGCTCAACATATTTTTACATGATCTCAGTGTGGGATTGTGTAGACAGTAGACAGCAATATAAAGTTATTTTACACACTGGGGAGAGTTTAATCGATTTTTGCTTACTTTAGCCTACAACTAGAGAGCCAACTAAAAGATGCCTATAGTAGGCCTACTACTATATAGCCTACTATAATAGACCTACTTATATTGGCTAAAAGTCGTGATTTATCACCCTTGGTTTGTCGATTTTAAGTCAAGTCGAGTCCCCCACTTTTAGTGTAAGCCTATGCTAAATTGCTATATTAATCACCCAATACACATTTTTGGGGGGGAAATTCACACTGTTTTATGTTAATTAAAGTATCACATATAAAACATACACAATGTTGTCACATATACAGTTCACACAAAGTAAATGTTGACAGAAATGTTAGCATTTTGGACCAATTAAGCAGTATTTACGAAAAGAGGACGTAGCATTTTAGCACAAGAGGAACTCAAAGTTGATGTCCTCTGTTTGCAGGTCGGAAGCAGTTGACCTGTTACACACATGACCAACAACTTTTTGCTAGCTAAAAACCTGACTAATGAGCGAAAACTACAGGCAACAACGCAGAAACTTCCATCGAAATTCGCAGGTACCACACGTCTACTTGCCTTTAAACCTATTACAAATGAAAATTGATGACACAGTGAAACATGAAATCGCTTTTAGGAGTAATTGGCTCGCGTGCACCCTCATTCAGTTTGTTGCGTACTTCAGATTTCCTACATAAAGAGTGGTGTTTGAAGGTGTAACAACTGGCTTTCATTAGCTATACATTAATATTGACTTTTTCTTTGCACCGCTAATTCGTGTCCACTTTTACAACCCCTTAATCTGGTGCTCAAGTGTTGACTGTAGACTGTAGATGAATCCGAAAAGGAAATTAATGGAGGGCAGGTGTTGGCAAAGAGCCTCGAGGGGGTAATTCTTGACAAAAATGAGAATGGAGATGTCTGAGGGAAGAGGGTAAAAAATTGCTGTCTGAATCATTTGCGATTTAGCTCGACTGTGCCTGGATCAGTGTGTGTTTGACTGAGCTACTCCCTGAAGGAGCTTTAGCGCAGAGAGAGAGAGGGAGAAGGAGAGAGGGAGCCTTGCGCGACAGACCGACGGACCGCCAGTCCGTCTATCTATCCAGCTGCCCTGCCTCTGCAGAAGCGCGCAGGCATAGACAAAACGCGAAATCACACGCACGCACATCCACGTGCACGTCGAGAGAGAGCGAGAAAGTGAGAGAGAGCGGGTCCCATGCACGCTTTGCAGGCTGCCGGAGCTTCTACTGTAGTACTCAATGTGCGTGTGCGTCTCTGTGTGCGTCCGGCGGCTGCTCACCTGCCTCTTCCTCTCCTAACCCGGGACGGGAATAACGGGATACCGGGAGCTGAGATCACAACGAGGCAGGTTGAGCCCCACCACAATGCGCGGGGCCAGCAGAGATTGCAGTGGAGAATCCGCGGTAGGCGCAATGAAGATTGGATTACAACAACAGTGATTTTATTCGCAGCTGCGCGCCTACGAAGTGATACATCGGGGGATTTCATTCAGTTTTTTTTGGGACACGGTGGAAATAATTCATCGCCAGTGATTCCGTGATTTTTCTTCTCCTACTCCTGTTGTGCAGTGTGTTCTGTGAGTGGGATCCCCGTCCGAGGCTGCATGGTTTCTCAGAGGAGAGAGGGGACTGTTGCAATGTCATCTCGCACCACTTATTTGGAGCTCTGTGGAAGGGAGATGCTGTAAGTACTTTGTCGTGTCTGTTAATTCCCCCATACATTTGGATTGTGGTGCTCTTCCACCGTCTCTGTCTCTCTCGCGTGCCCCCCTCTCTCTCCTTTGATCGTCGGGCACCGTGCGGGTTTACCCACAGGCGTCCCTTATCCAAAGCGCGGCACCCACATCGCGGAGCGCAGCTCTCCCCAAAACACGAGGGATGTAATGGTTGCGAGGCACGCAGTATGAAATGCGAAGGAAACACATAAAATGATCTTCTCTCAGCTCAAGTGTTTTCATAATTTCCTCATAATTCATAAGGCTGGCGCAGTGAGCGCAGAGCAGGCTGCTTCAAAGCGCATCTGTAAATGCAGCCTCTCTCGCCGGCACGTTTATCCCTTTACTATGAATTCACCCCAAAACTCACTATAGGATTAAAATAAACGTGCCTCCGTTGTTAGTTTGGCACATGCACTCAACCCCCCCCCCCCCAATTATTAGTTAGTATAACCAACAAACGATGTGAATATTTTAACAAAAGTGTTTTTACGCACCAAAAAAATTATTTGCTCGCTGGTGTTTTATATCAAGACACATTGCGGGGGTTTCGCTTGCGCCACTGTTTGGAACAACTTCTCCATCCCATACCAGGATGTGTAGTTTATAGAGAATGCAACGCGTATTTTTAAAGTTATAATCACATTTTGGGTGAAAACGTTGCGCATGTGATCCCCCCCCCCCCCCCCGTAACGTGACAGAAAGTGAACACCGGCTTTACCCTACTACTCAAATATATTTGTAAGTAGCGTCTTGGCCAAGATGCAGGAGGCAGGCACGCGCTGTACCAGTAGGGGTCGCACGTGTATTGTGTTGGTCCCCTTTGAACATAATGGGGAGATCCAAATGAATGGACTTCTCCTCTTCCACCCCTCTCCCTCTCTCCTGTTCTTAGGATCCAGTCACGTTGTTGAAAATGATGAAAAAAAACACGTCATACTTTCACACATGTAGATTGAGGGCCCCGACTGTACACTGTAATCAACGTGCCTTTATAGATTGCTTCCTTTGACTATTTAGCAAAGGTTTGTGTGTGTGTGTGTGTGTGTGTGTGTGTGTGTGTGTGTGTGTGTGTGTGTGTGTGTGTGTAAGAAGTGTTTTCACACTCAATGTTGCCAGCAGTATTTCATGGAGAAAAACACACAATGAGTATAGAAAAAAAAATAGTTTTTTAAATATATCTATTTACATATACCAATAGCACGGTGTTGAAGTTAGTCACTCTTGAGGATACTTCGTCTAAGAAGGGGTTCAAATCAAGTGCCGAACAGATTGCTCCTGCAAAGGCTGCACCGCTCTGTTTCAAATTCATCAGAACCGTTCATGCTGAATAAAGTCTGAAATCCCCTCAGAGGTGGCTTCAGAGAGAAAAGAAATCCCCTTCCTGTTGGACTGAGACAGAAACTGCAAGACAATAAGCTCACTTTGTTTCCTGTTGCCACGAAGGAACACAGACGCTTCACAAACACCACGTCGACCTACTTCCAACCACCCCGAGTGACGACGTGTAATCAGCTTGTGTTATAATAATCATCATTACCTTAATTGATCCACTCTTCTTCTTAATATACTTCAGCAACATGCATACATGTCATGCCAATAAAGCAAATTGAAATCAGAAGAGTTCTTAAATGAACCTCCTGCATGCTAATGAAGCAGATCTGACTGATGCAATTTGCACTACGGGAAGAAAGAAGAGAGGGTAGCATGAAACACATTCTTCTGATTGGCTGTGTGTTGGGCATCAGGTGCAGGGAGAGAAGACACACTGGCACACAAAGAAACACTGTTCACACCCATGGAGAATGCTAGTGGTCTCTTTCTTTCGTTGTTGGTCTCGCACGCACGCACGCACGCACGCACACACACAGACAGAGGGTTAGTCGGGAGCTGGAGAGGTATGTGCAGTGGGCAGACAACATGTTGAAGCCTGAGTGGTAGCGGACGATTACTTCCACTGGGCTTCTCATGGGTGCTCATGCACACGTCAGGGCACACTGAGCAGATGGCTGGGGCCTGGGAGAGTGGGAGAGAGAGGTTGAATGGCTGGGAGAAAACGGAGAGAACAGGACCGAGCTGAAAAAGTAAGAGGGATGTCAGAAGAGGCGTGGAGTAGACTGGGTTCGTTCAAGGGACAGTCCGGCGAAGTTTAGCAACTCACCGTTGAATAGAAGCTGCAGAGGTTGAGAGAGTCTGACTTTGAGTTCCTTTTGTTCAACTCGAAAGCACTGGGTTCTTTATCCCAGTAATGAGTCTTGATAACGACTTTTGTCGGAGCTCCTCCAGACGGATTTCTTTGAAATAACGCGGTGCTATTTGTAGCTTTCTGTTAAAAGTTTCAGTCTCAAGCCACTTTGTCCTGATGACATCACTTTGTGAAGCTCCCACAGAGCTACACAAGATGTTACACAACTGTTTTAAAGCTGTGTGGGGAACTGGGCTTGCTGTGCCCCTTTTTAGATTGCTGCTTTGGAAACTGCAATTCCCACAATCCAACTGGGTATGGGAACTGTGATGTCATTCATTGGACAATTTGCTGTCCGTTAGCTTTGCTTCCTCTGCTGTTAAGCCAAGGTGCAATTGGTCAAGCTAGATGTCAAGCTATGTGGAGGCGTGTGGCGCAGTGGGTTAGTGCGTTGGTGATCGGATCAGGGGGTCACAGGTTCAAACCCCTCTGCAGTCAGCATGCCTGAGACGCTTCACCCCAAATTGCTCCTGTGGGGATTGTATTGAGTATGTAAGTCGCTTTGGATAAAAGCGTCTCACAAGTGAGATGTAATGTGTTTATTTGGAAGGAAACCAAATGAGTGGCTAATGCAGGACATTGGAAAAGCATTACGTTAAGTGCAGTGGAGGATGTTCCCCAAAAAGGTCGTTATGACACCGCTGTTGCATGCAAACGCATTTAAAAAGGCATATATTTCTCTCATTGTTTCCACTTGAAAAAGAACAAGAATGACTTTAACCTTTAAATTCCCTCTAATCTTCTTGTCAATTTGTATGCAAAGTTCCTATCTTCAGCAGCACATTAGCATACCTCTTTTTCCTCTTGTCTGTTTTCTTCAAATGGCTACATCTAATTTAAAATAGGAAACTGTTGAAATGGAAATAGATTGATTTGAAACTTGGGGAATGAGACTAAAGAATAAGACCAGGTGAGGTTAGTGGTGCATGATAATTATCGGTGCGATATTAGGAATTATGACGTCATCCCGATAAACCCGATAAAAGTATTAATAGTAATAATATACAATATATATTTTGGGTAAAAAAAAGAAAGAAATACTGCGGTGTGGGTGGATTGGGATGAGGGGCGCTTGTTTTTCACTCGGCTCCTCCCGTTTTGCCAGTACTGTGGTATAGTGGTTTAGGAAGAGGGGAGTTTTTGAAGCCAGGACAGTAAACAAACATGTCGTCGGTGGTATGGGACTATTTCAAAGTTTCAGAGTTAGATAGTTCGCTTGCTATTTGTATTAACAAATGCAAAGCAGAAGTTCCACGAGGAGGGAAAAAGGCAACGAGCTATAATACTTCCAACCTGATTACTCACCTGAAACATCGCCATCGTTACGATGGTGTGTTAAAAGCGTACGAAGACGCCTGCGCTGCTAAACTAGCGGCGAATCCAAAGCCAGCTGCAAAGGCACCGGGGCTTTTACCTATCGACGAGGCTTTTGGAAAAGGCAAGAAGTTTGCCAGAGACGACCCCAGGGTTAGTTTTGTTCATAGTAGTAATGCTCATGTCCTTTGCTCACTACTAGTCTTTTTTTTACCACCAGGTGTGCAAATACTACAGGTACATTTAATATATGTATATATATATATTATATTATTATCGGTATCGGTATCGGTCTTGAGAAGCAGGAAGTTATCGGTATCGGTTTCAAAAAACCAATATCGTGCTTCCCTAGGCATAATCCATTTTCTTTTTACACCTACCTAAGACGGCAAATATAGCCTAAAAACCAATGTGGCTTTTAAAAGAAGGAGTTTTAAAAGAAGAAGTTTTAAAACACGTTATAAGAATATATTTTCCTTCATGAGTCCAAGTTACTTCTCATTTGCACTCGACCAGTGGATGGTTTTTGTGCACCCTCTATTCTTGCGTTTCCATCTACTTCTTCTGATCATGTAATCTTGTTCATCCCTCTTTAACGTATTCACAGAAATTAAAATGTATTTTGCTCACATTTTTTTAATTAATTTACAATTTCAGTGCAGTGGGGAATAAAAGGATGGAAGTATGGATGAGTACATTAATGGGCGATGAATAAAATGGAGGGTCCAATGTGCGATGGGAAAAAAACCCTCATGTAATATTAACTGTAGTCTTCTACAAACCGCAGCGTATTTATACACATGTGTCTTCTGGGCCGCAACATTGGAAAACATACGCTTATCGTCCTTGGTGTCAACGAGTCCAGCCCAACTCTTTAAATAAATCAGATCTATAGGGTGTGTGCAGTAAGTTAATCGAAATGTAATGCCATTTTGGAGGATAGAAGGAAGAAGGAATGTGACCGCGGCAGTAAATGCAATCATATGAATCATCATGTAAAGATAATGCGGCTGAATTATTGATGGCTGTGAAACCTAGTTATGTGTGGACTAGGAACAGAGGCTATGTGGCTATGAACCCATGTGGGAATCAGAGAGAATTCAGCGCCAGTGTGTGTAGAGTGTGTTTCTAATTTTATGAAAAGGAACAAAGGATAGAGAAAAAAAAACACCATTTTCATTATTTACTGATTACTGAAAAAGGTTTTTTAGACTTGGTATGAACATACACGTGTGTCAGGTGGGAAATATATATCAGTGTGTGTGCATGATAGCCATATTATGGATGTGCCTGCCAAACATCATTTACTGTTGTGGCGCCAAGACACGATCGCCTTTGTGTGACGACAAACCGCCCCAATCCCATTTGCCAAGGGGTCTCTCTCTGTCTCTCTATTTCTTCATCTTTCTCTTTGTATATTCTGAATGTTTCTGAATTCTTTACTTCCCTTGACGGTTTTTAAATTTTTCCCACAATCCTTCTCGCCCTAAAATCCCCCTGTGATGCTGCAGAGTTGAGACAAGGGAAGATAGAAAAAAAACCCTCTTTTGTTGACAGATTTCCACACCGCCCATTGGAAACGAAGATAATCTCGTCAACAATGGCATCGCCTGTTGCTATAAATACCATAATATGCCACATCGGTACTGTTTTGACCTTTTTTATAATACTGTATGTGCCATGCACCATAACTGCAGCCACACACAGTGAAATATGTGTGGGTGCTATCTTCAAATATTTTTCACATGTCCTGAAATGGCCTGGGAGCTTTCTATCATCACCATTTTCAGTTCGTTTTAATCCATGTATTGCTAAGGAAAATTCAACTTTAACAACATTTCTGTAAAAGCGCCATTTGCAGCTCTAATGGAAGTTGTTGTGATAACAGTAAGATGTTTCCCAAGCAGTTCATACATAGTATTCATGAACACAGAGGCTGCATATCTATATTTCATAAACAGCATGTGCACAGTACATATGAAAGCATTTATGTAACTCTGTCCTCGGCTCAGATCTTCCCAGACTGAGGGGGCTTCATAACTCTCCCATAACCTCCAGGAACTGCTGATGAAAGGCATTTTAACATTTTGATAGTCCGACTGATACTGGGTTATTAATAGTGAAATGAAATACTTAAAATGATAATAGCAGCAGCAGCTGCAGCGGCAGGATTGTCTAGCGATTATGAAGACAGTCCTTCACCCAGAAGGCTTGAGTTAATGCCTCTTGACAGGGAGAGTCCGCGCTGCTCGAGCACTCTTTAGCAAGACCTGAAAGGGGAAATGGCAACATGGGGGCTCTTCTGTAGCGTAGACCCTGTCAGAGAAGATCTGAAGTGTTTGGTGAAGCAGTTTATTGACCAACACTTCAAAAGACTGCATTTCTTTTACTTTGTATTTCTTGAGCTAGTTCGTCCATGCATACTTTGATTTGATTGCTTGAATATATATATATATTAAAAAAACAAGTCAAAGAAACATGTCTGATTGTATGCCTTACATCGGAAAGCAGTTTTAGTTTACGTTGAATAAAACATAAATATAGAAATGAATAAATGTTGTATATCTCAGGTGTTGTTTTTAAAATGTATTCATGAATTTGTATATATATGTGTAAGGAGTTCCTTTAAAAAAATATATAAATGATGAATATATAGAGAAAAAAAACAAATTGGTTTAATACATAAATAAAATTCATATAAATTAGATTCATATTTTGGGGTATAAATACATAGTACAATTACAACTTAATGCAAGACAGTGGTATATAAAAGGGGGCTGTCTTCCCCCGGCTTCATTTCATGGTCAAACATTCTTCACCAAAGGTCACATAACATCTTTTTTTGAACATTCTTTGATTTAGGAAAGTGAAGCAGGTTTTAAAGGAAGTATTCCAGCATGGAGGTGACTTCACAAACTGTCAGGGCATATCTTAACGTAACCTCACAGCTTCTGGGTGACGTAAGACGGCAACTTGTTGACGGAGACACTTGGAATGTATCGATGCTCCCTCTGCAGTGAATGGGCTGAGATTGGGAGGATTCATCCTCAGGTCAGCTCCAAGCGTGTTTGCGCTCAGTCGGACAGGTGTACAAGTGTATGGGGGTTATTCCCTATCTTTATTCAAGAGTGTGGTATTTAAATTTGAGAGCATACTTTATTGATTTATTTCCCTCAAACCGCATTTTACCTAGCGTAAGTAAAGCGAACGCACCCGCAAGGACACCTGGCCTCCTATTGGTTGAGGGATTTTGACAGGATTGTTGCACAAAAGTTTCGAGCGCGCACAGAATAAATCTGAGAGCAGAACAAATCTGTAAGCAGCAATATATCTGAGTGCAAGCGTACAGTTTGAGCAGAAGCAGAGCAAATCTAAGTGCAAAGAGGCACTATTTGAGTGCGAGGACAGGGTTTGAGGGAAATAAATACATAAAGTATGCTCTCAAATTTAAATACCACGCTCTTGAATAAAGATAGGGAATAACCCCCATACACAGTATGACACAGTGAGCCCACATGCATCATTCAGCCTTCCTCTTGACTCTCAATTTCATCACAGAATCACGAGGTGTGACAACTCCTAGCCCACAGAAAGTCATCTAGAACCATAAGCATACTCACACATACATTGCAGCCACAGCTGTATCTTTCTTAGGGCATGCAGGGTCAAGGGGCATCTTTCGAAATGGATACAAAAAAACCTTTATTACATTACTTATATCAAGGTAAGGATACTTATGAAAAGGTTTATGAGGAGTGGGAATCTAAAAGGGTTAGTTGAGCTTCAGTTGTTGCAGATAATATCATTTGGAATGAATTGCTATGCTAACTAGCTAATTCATTTTTTATAAATAAACTTATAAAACAGGCAACACATGATTAAGAGTGCATATTATTGCCTATATATAATATTTAATTAATGTAATATTCTCAAAAGTCTGCGTCTCATGAAGATCTAGATTTTTATCATCACATTTAAAATATGTGTATGCAATCATTGAATACACACACCATGACTTGAATAATACATCGACTTAAATACACTAAGTTAAAAAATTACCAATTTACAACGCCTCCTATCATGCAATTAAAAAACATCTGGTGATCTGCATCAATGTTGAACTCGTCCTTGACCTAAGTGTTCACCTTTTCCCCAGCTAACTAAGAGACAAATAGACAAAGAATCAGGAGGGAAAACATCATCTCCTTGGTAACTATAACATCTCCAAGAGTCTTTTTAATTGACCGCCTGATTACGACAGGATGTTGGTTGGTTTAACATGTGGATCTCACCCTGTGTTTTTCATAGTGTTTGGGAGCATATGTTAATGTGAAGGAGCATTTGGTAAATAAACTAATTTCTCATGAACCTATGATCTCGGTGGTAAAGCTGGACTGGTTTCCATAAAGTACCGCGCCTGCGAATCAATCATGCACCAACAGCCTCCGCACTGACGCGAAACACATGCGCTCCTGTCAGTGAATCCATACATCGTCAGCGGTGCACATTATGAGACCATATGTTTTATGCCCTTCTGGTTTTGCTCATGCTCTACTGTTCAGCACACCTGCTCTTACACATGAGGATAGACCTACACATACTCACTCATGTTTTATGCTCCCCGAACATGATGTGTGTGTGATAATGACATCACCGGCTCCTCTGCTCTGGTTGGTGCAGAGTAAGGCAATCTCAAACACAGACACACACACATACACACACATTTGTTTCCACTGAGGAAACCCCAATCTGCCCCTCTGGCAGCCCAATCTATTTATAGCCCTCTCTGGATTATATCAGTGTGTTGTTTCTTTCTTTCTCAGCTGTTATGTAATTTACGTTATACTTACTTCTTTAATACAAAATGATCTGTGTGTGACTGTCTGACCGCTGTGACACCACTTTTACTTTAAATAAAATATAAGAATCTATAAAACACAGGTGAAGAAAAAACAGCATCAGCAGCATCATGTCATTGATGTGGTAATCAAAACTGTATTATTATTATTGACATTACATTTGTACTCTTCACACCAGGGTTTATTTCAGCTCAATTGAAAAAGAAAATGCAATTCCTTACAACTGTAGTAATGGTGTTGTGCTTGAACAGTGTTTCTTCTATTGGACACAGTAACAAGACAAAGGGTCTTCCGCTAAAGCACATTTGTGAGGAACAGCAGTGCTTTAAGCTTAATGCTAACTTTAGCATGCTAACTTTAGCATGCTAACGTGCTGACATGCTGATATAAAGTTGACCGTGTTCCCCATCTTGTTTTTGTGTTACTGCACATGCTTAAACTTGCTTTTTTAAGTAGCATGAAATGAAAACTACGGCTAGGGCTGAGGAGAATTCTTTGCAGGAATGTATCCTCTGGGTACCTTGACTTTCACTCGAGCCATGCTGCTAGCATCGCTAACAAGAAACAAACGGCACTTTGAGTTATAATGTATTGCTAGAACTATTTGACTATGCTGTATCTGACTAAACATCAACTCTATAATACAATATGCAAATGACCCATCATTGTCACATTCCTACATACAAGTTATGTGGCAGGACGTGTAATTGCACCGAGTCTATGTGAATGTTCAGTACAGTTTGTATCTTTCTGTCACTCATAGCGCCCCCCCTTGTCGTTCACGAGTCCACGCCGAAAGCTGGGTTTTAAGACATTTCACAGTAAATTGATAACTGTCTGCCTGCCTCCTCCAAACAGCACAGCTTGCAACTGAATCATTTTGAAAAGCTAACGTCGTGACCATAAAGAATATACTTGTTAGTCATCTTCTTTTTCTCTCACCCCTCTGCAACTTCCTCTCAAGGCCATTTCCCTCCCCGCAAGGTTTATCTGTTTAATAATGTTAGTGAGAAGAAGCTGAATAAAAAAGAAAGATGCGACCTGAATGTGTGGGCTGTGTATTAACAATTTATCTCCCCTGTCTTTTCCCCTTTGCCATCATCCTTCCACTCTCCCATCCGCCACCTTCTTCTCTCTTGTTGATCTACCTTCATCTGTTTTCCATCATCCTTCACCATGCAGGGGATGAAGTGGTTTGACAGAATGTCCCTCAGCAGCAAATGGAGTAAGAGGAGGAGTAGAAGGAGCAGCGGTCCCAGCAGTAGCGATGGTAGTAATATTGCGCTGCTATCTTTTGCCCTCCTGGTTGTGGTGACCCTGATTGCGGACCCTGTGGCGGCTCAAAAGCAGCGAGGTAGCGCCGCCTCGGAAAAGGTGCCGGTCCTGAACATTGCGGTTATCCTGGGACGCACACGCTACATCTCAGACCGGGACATCCGGGCGCTGTGGAGCAAGGAGGACCCCATCGACGTCAATGTGGTCACACTACTGGTCAATGAGACCGACCCGAAAAGCATCATCAACCATATGTGCGACCTGATGTCCGGGACAAAGATCCACGGCGTGGTGTTTGGGGATGGCACCGACCAGGAGGCCATTGCCCAGATTTTGGATTTTATTTCCTCGCAGACACTTATTCCCATCCTGGGCATCCACGGAGGGTCGTCCATGATCATGGCTGATAAGGTATGGAGAGTGATGAGTGTGTGGATGATGGGTTGGTGGATGATTGCTGGAAAAGTTGATGTCTCATGGATGTTGTTGATGAATGGATGAAGTTGTGCATAGCCAGGTGGTGAATGGTTTGGACTGAATTGGCGAATGGATGAGTTATGAACTTGAATGATTGCTTTGGTTTGAATTGATTTGCCAAAACGTTCTGACTTTGGGTCTTTGCTGGTCCGACAAAATCAAACATACACTCGGCTGTCACCTTTTGCATATTTGGCTATTGCAATCATGTAAAAAATGGCAAAACTACTTCATGCCAACAGACTAGAGGGAAGCTTTGCCAACAGTTTAGTGTTAGCATGCTAGCAATAGCAGGAACAGTAAACCTGATGAAAATGGTTTTGCAGGTATTCGGTCATAAATTAAGATTTTTTTTTAAAGTTCACCAAATCAGTAGGGTTAGGGTTATCCTCTGGGTACCATGACAAACGTTCAAGGCAATCAATCCAATAGTTTTTCTCATTCTGCACCAAATACAGATAAGAACTAGGGATGCACGATAATTATGACGTCATCCCGATAAACCGATAACAGTATTAATAGCCCCGATAATATACAATATATTTTTTGGGTAAAAAAAAAGAAAAAAATACTGCGGTGTGGGTGGATTGGGATGAGGGGCGCTTGTTTTTCACTCGGCTCCTCCCGTTTTGCAAGTACTGTGGTATTAGTGGTTTAGGAAGAGGGGAGTTCTTCACAAATCCAGCGCTCCCTAATACTTCGAACCTGATCAGTCACCTGAAACATCGCCATCGCTACGATGGTGTGTTAAAAGCGTACGAAGACAATAATACAATACAGTGTGTGTGTGTGTGTGTGTGTGTGTGTGTGCGCGCACGCGTTGGAGCTATGTGCAACTCAAGGCATATGCTCAAACCGGAGCTGCCTGGACGCTGCAATCATGTTGCTGAGTGTGCTGACTTTTCGTACAATGTCCCACTGTCTGGCTTCCTGCATAAAGTCAAGTGCTCGGCGCAGTTGTGGCGAAATGTCGCTCCTCTGTTTTCATTTAAACAGCTCCTTATATCCGTTAGCGCAGCTAGCTAGCACCAGATGCTAACAACAACAATGCACGTAAGGTCTCTCTCTCGCTCGCTCGGACCACACGCACACACGTACACACACACCCTCCCGGTCCTCCAGATGGCCAGTCGGTGCCTACCGGTGAGCGTGGAAGTGTGGTCTGCAGCAAGCTGGCGGCAGGAGCGGGGCTGTCAGCATCAGCTTGTAGATGGTATTTTAAACTCGATGCGCTTTGAAACTACGGGGCGGCCGAGGAAAAAAAATACACATGCGTTAATCGCGTTAAAATAATTAGTGGCGTAATTTTTATTTTTATTATCGGTTATCGGTATCGGTATCGGTCTTGAGAAGCAGGAAGTTATCGGTATCGGTATCGGTTTCAAAAAACCAATATCGTGCATCCCTAATAAGAACCATTTTAGCATTGGTGGAAAGAGGTGATGTGGAGGTTTTAAGGAGGTAGGAGGATGAGGTAAGAAAAGAGTAGAGAACAGAAGGACAGGAACAAGAATGGATGAGTGAGGAGGAGAGGGTGAGTAAAGATGGAAGGAGTGGGTGTTTTGTAAGTTTGGCTAACGGCAACTGTGTGGTACAGTGAGCTGTAATCTTGGAAGTCTCCATTCACGGTGCAGGATTCCTTCAGACAAAGTGCAGGAGTCCTCATTGGTCATCACATTTGAATAGGGAATGGCCCCGCGCCTGCCAATCACTTTGAACTGTGAATGGGAACAGATGAACAGCTCATGATAGTGTGGATTCACGAGGCAGTGCTTAGCTCCTGGGATCCATCACAAATCACAATGAGGATATGAGGAAGTGTTATCTTCCCAGAAGATGAAAGAAGGCTTACCAGACGAACGATGCTGCAAATAGCATCAGTGTGTTCATTGTCAAGTTATTGACAAATATAGCATCTTGGTGTAATTATTGCGAACACCGGGGTCTTATCCAATGGTATTGTTACCCTTAGTCTTTGTCAACATTACTAGCACACTTTTTATAAATCCTAGCCTCCGTTTCGCTTTTCGTCCCCTTCCCTTAAGAGGATGACTTGTTTCTCTTTAAACCTTTCTTTTCTTCCAAGATCCTCCAGTGCGGGAAAATCACAAATCTTTAGCTGCAGCCGCACCGAAAGAATAGCATCCCTCTTCCTATTTCATGCCACGGAGCGATCACTCTTTCAGGCGCCCCAGCAGATTTGCCACCAAATCCGACCCCAGGCCCACGATAAAGCATGCGGTGCAGAGGCCGGTTAGCACCTCTGCCACTATCTTGTTTGTTTGCAGCAAATACACAAATGTCTTAAAGTTAACGCGGTAGTGGTTTATTGATCCTGCAATGCTACACGTGGCACTTTCAAGAGGAGGGAATGAGACTGAATTGGCGAATGTTCGGGGGGGGGGGGGGCACGTTGGAGGAAAGGGCCAAAGAGGAGGGAGGAAGTGTTGAAATGGAGGAGGTGGAGAGGGGAAATGAAGGTGTGAGGGATAATCTCTCAGCTTGAACAGAGGCAAGGCTGAGTGGAGGGGAATTAGAGTGTCCTGATTAGCACCTGCCACACACCACCAACTTCAGCACGCACGCACGCACGCACGCACGCACGCACGCACGCACACACACACACACACACACACACACACACACACACACACACACACACACACGCACACACGCACACACGCACGCACACACTTCATGTCCTCTGTCAGCGGTTGTCTTTTCAAACAGCAGCAATTCGGCACCAGGAGGATTTATTTTGCCAGAGCAGATGAGGTGAACATAATCCACTTGAAAGCGTTCGACCCGCCGCTTTGTCTGTCTGTGGTAGCTTTAAATTCACTTCACGATGTGTCAAAATGATTGCCAAATATTTTTGGGGATGCAACGTTTCCCTGAGAACGTTTATCGTACTGGCTTTCTGAGGGAAATTACAAAATGATTAGAGCGGTTTAAGGTAAGCAAACATTTCGCACATTTGTTTACTGAATATATTATCAAAATTGATTTATTAATCCAGCTTTATCTTCATATTTTTCATTCCTTTTTAGCTAAAATAACTTGAGATACACCTGAGGGGAATACCTAAAAGGTCCTGTCTCACATGCCAAACTAAAGAAAGTATTTTATATATTTTAAATCCTGGGATCAGTTACTGTATATTTAGAGTCAGCAGAATAGTGGCTGTGATGTCGTTACAGTTCAGTTAAAACAAAAATGCCTTTTTAAAGATTTTTAGAAATGCCCCTGGTGATTTTTTGCACCTATATGCCAACCAAAGAATACAAAGTGAATCTCAGTATATTTTTTTTATTTAATTTAGTTGCAAAACAACATGTAGCAAACCAATGTCATCCTATCATGACCAATCTAGCAACCCATCTGCAGTCAGTCATCTCTGTTTTACACTGCATTATAATACCGCCCACTTTTTAGCAATCCAAAGAAATGCAAAAATAAATTCATTTCAATTCAAAGATTCCCCTTGAATGGGCAATACGTCCCAGTACAGAAGCTGAAGACGCTTTTCCGTCTGTTCTGTTCGGGACTTTAAGTGTTGGATAACCCCCCCAACCCAACCCCACCCCACCCCACACCCAAATACAGCGGTTTAATCTGCTTAGTGCGTGCTGCAGTGTGTTTCTATCCCAAACAAGGATTACGATTCTTCTCGTGTGTCCTCTGCTCCTTCCTCTCCTTGTAAGGTTTACAAAGTGTTTTACCCTCCCAGTTTAAAGTTTGTATAACTCCTCACCCTCTGTAGGTTAAGGTTTATACGGTTACCCTCTGAAGTCTTTTTGCTGCCTTGGTCTAATCCTCATGTGAAATATGAGCAGAAGCTCGCCTCCAATGATTACGCCTTGTAAGACCCTCAGCATGTTTGTCTATTCACGATTACGCCTTCGTACTGGGGTGTGCATGAAATGTACCATGCGTATATATATGCTTTAAAGCCTCGTGCACTTGATATATCCGCTGTGTGTGTGTGCTTCCTTTGCCCGTCACTCGGAGGCTAAGTCTCTCGGTGCTGAGGACTTCCAGTCAAAGCTGTTTCCACGTCAACCTCTGGAGAATACTATCTCAGAGCTTCCCTATTTATAAAAAAGACTATTTATGCCTCGTGTCGTTACTTTCTTCTCCTTGTTTCGTCCCTCAACCGCACTCTCTCCGCTCCAATCTGTCTTTCATCCTTCCTTGTTAATTAGATACATGTTGCAGTATCTCTTTGCGTTAGTCCCTTCCATACATAACTCTGCCTTTGTTGAATAATGCATAACGTGCCCGTATTGAGAATAATACATTATTGATTAAGGAAAGACATGTCTTCCCTTAATGCATTCTCAGCGATCCACCACCAAGGTATCAACCTGGCAGCTCCTTTAAAACTGGGTTGGGAGGAACATATAACAAAAACTCAGTTCTTTTGTGGCTTTTGTTCTCCCTTTTCTTTCTTATATTAACTTTTTAAGGCTTGTTCATTCCCTTATTGCCGCTGTGATTGTATGGGTGGATGTCTGGGCCGGCGATGTTGATTGGCTTCATGTAATTCGCAGGCTAAACGGTTATCGACGTGCTCGGAGGTCAATACTTGCAACTGGATCGTGTTGGTCACGGACAATATCTGTATTTCCCAAGTCTATGTTGGTGTCGTCGGCCCTAACTCAGAGTTGCCTATTGACACTTCCAATTTAATTTGTCTGATGTGTTTTTCCACCGCAGCTGTCTGCTTTTCTCTCCCTTTTTTTAAATGTTTTTATCCGAGAGAAAGCCTTGTGAATTTAATCATGGCCCGAATGCACCAGATGTGTTCACAGCAGCGATGGGAGATTTCCTTGTCAGTCTCAAATCTTGAGGAAAAACAAACACTCTGAATAAAACAGAACGCGTTCAAAGAGCTGGAACACATTGGGATGCTCTTTACCGTTTCTCAGAAATGTAACACTGCAGATATGAATGTGTGTGTGATGTCACCTTAACTGCCTTTATGCCAGAAAGAAACACATGGACACACACGTTCTTGTCTTTCTATACTAGTGAGGACCGCCATTGACATAATACATTCCCCAGAGACTTCCCCTAACCTTAACCACCACAACACCCCCAACCCTGACCCTCCACCTGGTGACCTGTATGTATCCTATTTAAGGCTCACAATTCCCAGTCCTGCCCCTTTAGTTAACCCCCCCCAACCCTTGCCCTTAATCCTAACCACATCCCTTCACATGCTTTAACCCCAGTCTTTTTTACCCCCCCCATCCCTGTACCTGAACCGTATGCCTCCTTAATCTTTGATTCACAAGCATACGGGACTAGCAGCTCACCAGCTTGTGAAAAAAGCTCTGGCAAATACTGATCCTGGTCCAAAACCGAAGCAGAGACAAAACAAGTAACTCCAGGATGAGAAGAGGCTGCGGCCATTGTTATACTCCCACCACCCTTAAAGGTCACCTATGCGAAATGGCTTGTGTAACCATTAGCCAAACCATTAGCCAATCACCAACCAAGGTTAAGGTAGCCACCCCACCTTAACACCTGAATCTCCTCCTAGAGCACCATTGTGTTCTTTTTAGCCAAATATCTCAGAGGAGCGTGGGGAGGGGCTCCTTATTTTCATATAAAGTTATCTGTTTGGTATTTCAAGCCAAACACTTCAGAGACATGTTTTGTATATATCTGAAACCTATAATATATTGATGAAAAACAGTATAATAGGGGACCTTTAACTGAAATGCTGGCCTTATATTATATGCTGCACCCTTATGTCTTGTAATAGTCCAGTGTTGGGTACATTCTCATCTAAAGTTCAGTAGGATATCAATGTTGTTGGGATTACTCATTATATTTTGCCTTTGTACACCACTAGTTATAGTTCCGTACTGTAGGGAGTTTGTGTACGACAATCAACAACTAAACCAATTTAAAAGTACATCCGACTAGGAAAATATAATGGGAATCCTAAATAAAGTAGATTCATTTAAAATCTCGAAAAGATCAAATAAAATCCCCCAAGGATTATGGTCCAAACAGAACTCCTTGATTATGTTAAGACAAGAAAACTATGGGTCCGGTTTAAAAGGCTTAGGGTTGAAATAGGAAGTGATATCATTTAAGTTATGGAAGTAAGTTTTAATCAATGTCTTCTAATTACACACGGGAAGCAAACACATCCTCTGTAAAAGTGTATTTTTTTTTTGACCAATCTAACCAACCCGACCTCCATCCACCGATGTCAGGAGTTTATTTAAAAAACCTTTTGTGATATTTCAAGAATAAGAGGCCAAAGTACAATCCCTTTGAAGCACCATTGCCAATGTGTTGTACGGGAACACAGAGATCTCCACTGTGCTGTCAGAGGCTCAACAGTGTTCACCTTTCCACCCATGAAGGCCAGTAGTGCTGCGCTCCCTGCATGCAGTTAGATATGTTCGCAGCTGTCATGGAAGCTTGTGAGTGAAAAAAGTTTTTTATCCTAACTAACCAAACACACCCGATGTAACTGCCAGCATTAATGTAGTAGATACAAATGTTAGTGTGTGTGTGGTGTTATTGTGATCAAAGGACATTATTCATCCGCTGGCCTCCGGCTGTATAAACACACACACACACACACACACACACACACACACACACACACACACACACACACACACACACACACACACACACACACACACACACACACACACACACACACACACACACACACACACACACACACACACACACACACACACACACACACACACACACACACACACACACACTCTGATGTTTGGAGCTTCCTGCTCGTGTCAAACAGCAAATCAGAGCAGAAGGGAGAAAGGGAGAGCGAGCGACGGAGAGAGTGGAGGAATAACATTTCATGATATCACTCATGAGTTTGTCCAATTACCGCGTGGAGACATTTGTTTTTGTTTGGCTTAAATCAAACTGTCATTTACCGACAGCGTCTTCAACCACAGAGCCCGCCGCACGGAACATATTTGGCGTGTGTGCGCACCCGTATATAAACGTGTGTGTGACTCAATATAGAGCCGACGGAGGCACTTTGTATGTGTGTGTCTTTAATTGGCCATATGTGTGCGCCGACTTCGATAATGACATCACTGGGATGTTGTCAGATATCCTATTCCCGCGGTAACCCTGCCCTCAGTGAAATTCCCATGGTAACACTTTACTTATTATCCTCCTCGTTTTGTATTCTTGGTGTGTATGTACTGTAAATATGAAAATCTTAACAGTGTGTGTGTGTGTGTGTTTCCGATAGCGAGATGCAGCTGTCTCGCAGATGAGAAATGGCCCCTCACTTCTCAAAGGGAATCGATTTAAATGAATATGTGGGACTAGAGGAAATGGAGCTGTTAGCGCTTTCTATGAGTATCTTTTCCTCTTTTCCTCCTTCTTCTTCATCACCCTCTTTTGCCTTTCCCTGATGGCCTCTGTTTCAAAGTGTAGAAAGTTTGTGCTGCAGAGTTTGAGCTTTACTGAGTCCCTCTCTCTCTGCCTCTTGCTTTTGTTCTATTCCCCTCCTCTCTTGGTGTCCTCGACTCCCTCTTTCTATTTTTTATCTTTCTTATGGCTTCTGTCGCTTCTTCCATAAGTCTCTCAGGAGAGCCTCAGCCTCAGACACAACAGCAGAGTACACAGAGTTGCAGCAACATGCGCACACACACACACACACACACACACACACACACACACACACACACACACACACACACACACACACACACACACACACACACACACACACACACACACACACACACACACACACACACACACACACACACACACACACACACACACACACACACACACACACACACACACACACACACATAGAAAGTTCAATTGTACAGTGGACAGCTGTAGCCAGGTACATGCGGCAGGTCAGTTAAAGCTGTTAACTAATAAAATCATCTAAATGGGTAGCCGTTGCTCCGTCACTCCCCAAAGCACTCTTAAATGAATTGACAAAGATGGGGATGAAGGAGTATCACTGCGTTATGTGATGGCTAACCAGGAATATAAATTGATTTAGATGTCATACTTGTGTAGGCATTTACTTGAGTCTTTAATCTCCTTACATCAGGGGTGTCAAACTCAATTTCATCGCGGGCCACATTTGCATAAAGGTTGCACTCAAAGGGCCGGTTGTAACTATATAATATATATATATATATATAACATAATGTATTATATTACATTATCACCTCTGAATTGGATTAGTATCGGATAGGATAATAACTTAGTAATTAACTACGTCTGAAAGCAGAAGTCCAGGGCAGATAATTGCAAGTCTCTTCAGTGTGCATGTCACAAAACGTGATGCATTGTGGGACATGTAGTTTATGGGCAACCTGCTTCTGTAAAGTGGCATGTAACCATATAATAAACGTATTATATTCTTTGCAAGCTCTTGCGGGGCCACATAAAATGAAGTCGCGGGCCGGATTTAGCCCCCGGGTCTTGAGTTCGAGACCCCTGCCTTACATACTCTCCATGTTACCCGGCTTCCGCCAATATTTAGTCTTCTTTTTTTACCTTCTTCCTCTGACACTCTTTTCAGAAGCCTTGAGAGATGCTCATGAAACATTGGATCTGTGCTCCACACCACCGCTCCACCACTTCAACATCTATTCCAACTATTTGTTTGCCATTGTTGCCGTACGAGTGTGTGTGTGTGTGTGCCAGATGGAGCGTATGTCGTTACACGGATAAACAAACAGCAGCCCGGCTAACATCAGACTAATCCTCCTGTCTGTTTGTCTTGTGTGTCTTTTTGTGCACGAGTGACCGTCGGACTGACGCGTGTGCACGTTTTTTTGGGTCCTCCATCTTTTTTTGCGTTGATTAACCCAAGTGTCTCAGCAGTAAATTGAATTTCTGATCTGCTTGACTCGACTCTTGTCAGCCACCATAAGCCGACAGAAATACCCTACAATAAATATAACATAAGCTCGGCGACCGAGACACTGAAGAGGCACACAGAGAAGAACGCAGCTATCACAGCTTTGGGGGAGAGAATTCTGTCATCTCAGCCCATAAGCCTGACTAATATACAGATAACACATGCATGCAGTTACTAGCTGGGAACGTGTTTTCATTGCTCATCGCTGTGTCATGAGGCAATTGCATCCATGTGAGTATAATATTGATAAAAGCTCCGGTCCCTGAAGCTTTCAAAGAATCAGTTCCCTCTTTTTCTTAATGTTGCAATTTGTCTGATTAAATTGTCTGCATTAAGCGGCAGAACCTCAGTGGATCTTAATTCTTGGTACATAGTGGAAACGGCTTCATTATGAGCGACGGCTACTTATTAACTCGAGGCGTCTTTCAGGAGGACTTGTCAATCAGTCACAGTGCAGTGAGAGAGACGGAGATGTGAGCGAGGGCTTGGTTTTTCACGCCTGATTATTCCCCCCCGACTGCCACGCATGCACACAGATACACAGATCAACTAAGTCTGCCCTCAGGGACGTTGACCTGATGGCTTATTTATGTTGAGATGGATGTGTATGTGTGACCCTGAGCACATCAGAGGGGAGTTCAGATTGACAGCTTGTTAAAGAGGTCTACTGTAGCTTTAACACACATTGGATAGGGGTTATAAAGAGAGGTATCAGAGTATGGAAAGGGTTAACAAGTAGGGAACAGAGGGCGTGTCAGCTATGGGGTCCTACAGAGCGTATACTATACATACTGTTAACGCAAATATATACACATACATACAAAAATACTAGGGCTGTCAAACGATTACAATTTTTAATCAGATTAATCACAGCTTAAAAATTAATTAATCATGATTAATCACCATTCGAACTATGTCCAAAATATGCCATTTATTTATGTATATTGTTGGGAATGGAAAGATAAATGAAAGAAGGCGGATATATCCATTTAACATACAGTATCTATGTTTATTATAACATTTTTCTGCGTGTCACAATGAAAGACAACCCACACACCTATCAATCATCAAACCGTGGGGTCTTAATTCATTACGTGTTGATTTCTATCAACGGGGGAGTACTTCAGGAAAGTCGACAGAGGGGGGGCTCGTGGAGTACTTCGTGACCACAGAGTGTGAATGTTGTGATCAGCTGTTTTAGCGCAGTTCTCCAGTGAAGGGGGGAGTCTCCCTCCGCAGCCGGTTGGCGTAGTTTTGGCACAGTTCCGTTGTACAGACCGACGTTAACAGCAGCCTGTCTGTGCACACGGAGACCGACTCTGTCGTCCGGTGATCTAACCGCCTTCTGGAAAAGCTTCACAAGTACGTCGGTACGCAAATGCGCTTTGAGACACAAGTGACGGTACGCATTTCAGATTACGCACATAACCTGCGTACCAGTTATGTGCACCCCTGTACCAGAGCCATATTATTACTATTATATGGCTCTGCCCTGTACTACAGCAAGAGTATTCTCCGTCGGGACTTCCTGCAACAACACCACGCCGTTATCAAAGATGTTCTATTGAGAAGACGATCACTACGTGACAAAAGTTTTCAAAACCGTGGCTACTGAAATCAATCTTACTAACTGCTGTCTGTGCAATTTACTCCGCGCGAGTTGGCAGACTTTATTTTGCTTACTTTAACATCATTTTTCATGGTGGGGCTAAACCATTTCTTGGTATGGGTGTAGCCTACCCCAGCCATACCCTGGCGCTGCCACTGGTGGCACGTATGGGGCGGGCCATTCTGCACATGCGTTAAATGCGTTAAATATTTTAACGCAATTAATTCAAAAAATTAATTACCGCCGTTAACGCGATAATGTTGACAGCACTAAAAAATACATATACATACATATATCTAATTTGGATATAGATCCACAATCATAGAAAGAGGAAAAAGAAGAAAGAAATTAAATACAAATAAATAAATGAATATTTAAGTAAAATAATAATGATACTGTTAATATTTATAAATTATAATGTGTGCTGATCTTGTATATAAGAGAACATGACGCCCGTATAGAAGGTCGGTACCGCAGACGTAAACAATAACGCGACGGCGCAGCTCCGTAAAACAAAGCTGTCTATGCCGTCTGACGTCTATTTGACAAGATTTTTATATTTTTGGAGCAATTATACAGTTTTTGACAAACTTAAATATTGTTTTCTGGCATCACTTTAACATTTTACGGGGAAAGAAATAGGCATTCAGGTATGAGGCCAAAAGTAAGAGGGTGCAGCGCCCCTGTTTCCTGGGTTAGACAAAACCCAGGAAAATAATAATTATTAAGACGAAATAAAACAAATTGTATATAGTCTAGAATAAGAATTTGATAATACAATAACATGGATGGACAATATCATTTACATTTTAATAAGAGAGCTATTCAGACTAGTGCAACACATTTATGACTCATACAGTATGCGGACACATCCTGATTAAGTCCTGTGGGCAATGCGTTGCGATGACAGTAAGCAGTCAAGACACCAGGATCAATAGAAGTCTAGTGTGCATGTATCAGGAATCAAGCTAGCTCCTTAGGTACATTTTGCAGCTACCAATCAACGGTGAAGTCGTGCTAATTTGATCAAAAACGACTAATGCCAGTGCTTAAATGTTAAAGCTGAAAAGAAAACATCGTCTTGTCCCCCTCCAACTTTCTTTGCCACTTTAAACTTCTAGGCTCGCTGATTCACCATTTCCTTTTTTAAAGTTGCGCTCTCTTTAAAAGTGTGCTCCTAAAAGCAAAGTCAATTCAAAAGGGCAGCTGTGGAAACGAGGTCAGTTAGACCGCTGAGGGGTTGAGACCTCAAGATTAGTAATAAGGAGGGAAACCTGGGAGCCTTTAGAAAAGTTCTTAGAGGCTACTTGTTATGAGGGCAGTGAGGCTTGAATATGCTGAATGGTGCAACACACACACACACACCAGTGTGAGAAAAAGTTTTTAGAGAGTACTTGTCCATGGACAAGTGAGTTTGGCAATTTACTTGTCCGAATACATTTTTCACTTGTCCAGAATTGACAAAAATTGGGGCCACTGGAATCTTCTTCCTCATCGTATTTTTTACATTTTCCCACAGTTTTTACAACACCGCTAACGTAAGTGAGCGGTAACATTTTACTGCATCACACATAGGGTTGGGTATCGTTTGGATTTTAACGATTCCGGTTCTGCTTTTCGATTCTGGTTATTTTCGGTTCTCGATTCCGGTTCTTTGAGAGGGTAAATCAGTCCCATGACAAACTGGGAGAAAAATATATTTATGAAAACATTAAGTCAAATCTGTATTCCTATTTACAAATCACTTCATACTGTTGAATTTCTTACGGTTATTGAATACAATTATATAAAAATAATCTCTGCATTGTTTAGTTAGTTCTAAGTGGTGCAGTTTGAGAATGTACAAAGACTCCAGCTCATTCAAAACTCTGCAGCTAGACTACTGACTAATACCAAAAGGAGGGAACACGTTAGTCCTGTCTTAGCTACTCTACACTGGCTTCCTGTAACTTTTAGAATTGATTTTAAGGTACTTCTCCTCATATACAAGGCTCTAAAAATGGACAAGGACCCAGCTACATTGCTGACTCTCTAATGAACTACACACCTGCCAGAACACTGCGATCATCAGATGCAGGTCTATTAGAGGTCACCAGAAAGAGTCATAAAAGAAGATCGGTGATGCAGCCTTTGTAAACTACGCCCCAAAACTGTGGAACATGTTACCCAACAATATTAGGGAAGCCAATACATTAGGCATTTTTAAAAGGCAGCTTAAAACCTATCTTTACCAAAGCATTTGACTGATTTTACACTATTATACTGCACTATTCTCTGTGATTGACATTGCACTATTTCTCTGTTTTATTCCCCATGTTTTTATTTTTAATTATTTTATCCCACTTTATGCTTTGCTCTTGCTGCTTGTTTTACACTGATTTTATGTCTTGTTTTTTACTGATGTAAAGCACTTTGAACTGCAATCCCCTGTATGAAAGGTGCTATACAAATAAAGTTATTATTATTATTATTATTATATTTATAGCCTATAGGCCTAGCGCTTTTCTACAACTCAAAGACACTTGCACGCTTACACATGTCCTGCAATACACATGCTGCAGCTGCCCAGCTACTCACTGTTTGTAAAAGTTAATAAATAGTATAAATAGCATTTCAATAATGTACTTTCTATACCCTGCTTCATAAACAATACTGACATCCCTGTGCTCCTCCGAGCCTGGGGGTCCGGGGATGTGAGGACAGCGCGAGGACACAGACAGGGAGGCTGCTTCACTTCATAAAGGAAATGGTGGTCAATATTAACAACACAGGAGCTAAAACGCTTAATAACCTTCATTACGTGTTAGAGAGAGAACATAAGAACGTTTGACAAAGATGAGGCTGTTAACGGGCAGCAGATCCGCTGTGTGTAGAAAGAGAGAGAGAGAGACGCTGAGCTGCACCATGCAGCGATCAGCTGATACGGAGCATAGAGAGAGAGCTGCAGTCCGCGGGGCTCGGCCTCCTGTCCTCACAACTCTTATTAATCCCGGTACCGGACAATTGTTATTTGTTCCTACTCGGAACCGAGTTTTGCTTCCCAACCCTGCCACGGTGCTACACTTCCCGCCCCGCCCCCGTCTAACTGTACAGAAAGCGGCGAGATGCATTTCCTTAGGAATCGACAAGCAGAACCGAAACTAACATTTCTAAACGAACAATGGCGGACACGGACAATTTGCGAATGAGTTCTGCCTTTTGTAAACTGAATTTATCAATAATTTGTCAATAAATCGGGGCGAAAAACGTCACTTGTCCGCCGGACAAGTCAATTGAAAGATCTACTTGTCCGATATTGTAAATAACACGTCCCGGACGGTGGGACGTGTACTTTTTCGCACACTGCACACACACACACACACACACACACACACACACACACACACACACACACACACACACACACACACACACACACACACACACACACACACACGCACGCACACACACACACACACAGCCACACGCACACACGCACACACACACACACACACACACACACACACACACACACACACACACACACACACACACACACACACACACACACACACACACACTCACATTTGACTGCGTGTGTTTTTCTGTGCTGCAGTGTAGAGTCATTGTTCCCTGCGTATGGGTGCAGTCTGTAGGCTCCGTGTTTCTGCAGTTATCTGAAAAAGAATACCACACACACGATGACGCGTTGCCTCTGAGCTGCTTTGGGATTTGAAAAAGTGAATCCAACGTGCCGGGAGGTCAGACAACAGTCACTCGCTTTAAGTTTGATCTAATTAGATGAGCCGCAGACAAATGGACCTCCCACTCCTCAAACTTTAGCTTGGAAGAAAGAGGGACGGAGGATAGAGGAGGGAGAGATGACCGAGAGGGCAGGAGACATTTTCGGGAGGTTTTTTTAGCAAACCATTTTTTGTCGTTCAGGTCATTGAGAAATATTAAAAAGGGGCGACGCATCTTTTACAAACAGTTTTGAACACTGCATTTTGCCTTGTTCCTGTGTTTCTATTCTGTCAAACCAGGTGTCCCTGCATTCCTGTGCATCGCTCTTCCTCCATCATCACCTCCTCCTCCTCCTCCTCCTCCTCCTCCTCCTCCTCCTCCTCCTCCTCCTCCTCCTCCTCCTCCTCCTCCTCCTCCTCCTCCTCCTCCTCCTCTCATCTGCATTTATCATCTAATCTTGGAAGTCTATCTGTCCTCCCGTCTCTCTTTCTTCTTTCCCATTGCCTTCTTGTTAAGTGTTTGAAGATCGTTGTGAGAGATTTCTCTTCGTATCTATCGAAGCCATGTCGAAAGGAGTTGGCAACAGCTGCACTCCCTTTTCTTTCCACGCACGCACACACACACACACACACACACACACACACACACACACACACACACACACACACACACACACACACACACACACACACACACACACACACACACACACACACACACACACACACACACACACACACACACACACACACACACACACACACACACACACACACACACACACACACACACACACACACACACACACACACACACACACACACACACACCATGTATACATCACTTCAGGGGACATTACCTTGACTTACATGCATTTCCTAGAGACTTATCCTAACCTTAACCATAACCAACACATGCCTAACCTTAACCCGTACCCTTAACCTTACCCTTACCCTAACCCTAATCCTAAACCTAACCACGTCTTCACCCTAAAATTAATCATTCCCCTTATGGGGACCTCCAATGTGTCCCCATAAGGGAAGCCAGTCCCCACACGTGACTATGTAAACAGATGTAGGTCCCCACAAGTATAGTAGTGCTAGACCACACTGACACACACACACACACACACACACACACACACACACACACACACACACACACACACACACACACACACACACACACACACACACACACACACACACACACACACACACACACACACACACACACACACACACACACACACACACACACACACACACACACACACACACACACACACACACACAGAAATGCAGAAATGCCACATAACTCCGCAGTGTCTGCAGTGACAATCGCGTTAGAGTAGGGCTGGCTTGCTTCTCTCGCGTTGCAGCCCCAATTCCATTAAAATGCACCATAGTCTCTTCCTTAGTGTTAGCGTAGCCTAGCCCAGCACTGCCCCATGTTGGGGGCAGTGAGCTGGGCTAAACGACAGGGAACGGAGAGGTGCAGGCAGTGAGAGTGACATGAATTAAATATCCGTCCGACGAGCCTCTTCCTTGTTTCACTCATCCCTCCATTATGATGGAAAGCCCCGTGGAGCATGAAGTCAACCTTAATTGTCCCGAAGTAGCGGGCTAGATGGGCACGAGGATGGATGGATGGGGGGAAAAAAGAACTTGTAAGGATGTCCCGGTGTGACAAGCGGTGAACAAGCTGCGAGCGCAGTGGGGGTCTCTCAGGAAAATGGCATTATTCATGTTTTTCTTGGCACACTCAGTTTATTTGTCTCTCTCGGCCCCCCTCTCCCTCACTCTCCAATTCTACGTAATGTACAGCGAGCACTTTGCTCTCAAGAAGGATGCCGCATCACATCCATTAACATGAAAGACAACTTAAGAGGTCTCGTCGAGCCTGACAAGAAACTGGAGTGTCCTTGTGTCTGTCAGCCGCAGACCCCTAACCCTCTTGAACTGAAGAGTACTTATAGCCCCAGCTCATGCTAAGGTATGAACTGTGTGTCCTAGTTAGCAATAAGTCAATGTGACAGATACATGATTTGGAAGCTTTTTGCAAGACAATGTTTTCTTATAAAATAGGCTTCAATTGCCTCAAACGTGTCCCTTTACATTTTTGTTTCCCGCTCTCAAATTGCTGCAGTGAACGACTTTTCGGGAGGGAACTATTTTTAGTTTTCAGGTCATTTGCAACTTGTCTCAGCGCTCTCAGTTCTTTTAACTCCAGAGTCCTTAATATGTAGTCCTTTAAGTGTCGTGTCACATCATGTAACTGATGTTGCGCTTAGCTTTTTCAGATTGTAGTGTTTCGCTTAGAGTCCGCTGACTTAAAAAGATAGGGAGGGAAGAGAATGGGGACAACGAAAGGATGACTCAACAGCTTCCTTCTTGAAAAAGCAACGGGGAGGAAGAAAGAAGATGGGATGAGCACAAATGAGCGAGTTAAAGATAGAATAAGAAGTACAGAGAAAACCGGAGAGAGGCTGAGGGGCTTTTTAAAGAGGCAGTCTTTCATTACGTTGATAGTGTGTGGTTATTAGCGATAAGGTTTTGCTGGGAAAAGTCAGTGCGCATCCCATTAACCCCCCCCCACACCCCTGCATACTGTAATTACTGTATGTAACCTCTGCCACTGCCAACACTGCCTGACCCTCAAATCCCTCCTCCTGGAACTCAAGGTGATAAGGCTATGGCTTAAGAAAAATGAAAATGTCTAATAGGATTATAATATTGAAAATGTTTTCCCCATGGAATTGCCTTATTGACTTAAAGTGGACATATCATGCTATTTTTAGACAAAAGTGTTTTGCTCAAAATACCAAACAGATGACCCATTCTAGCCATGCCTCATATCCCTCTATTTCACTTCCTGTTTCAAAAGTGCTGATTTGGGGATAAAGCTTTAAAAAAAAAAAAAATTGATAAAAGAAAAAGGAGGGGTCTGAGCTCACGCGGGGCCCGGCAGCTACTGTCTAACTAAATGCTGCCGTGATGAAACGCCATATCATGGATTATCAAGGGTTCTTTCTGAAACAGTCTGGAGCTCAAAGGCTTTCTCTCTTGCCGGTTATACCACAAGGTTGAGTTGCTTTTTACTTCCTGCTTCTTCACACACATGGGGTGTTTCTCAATCGTGAGTAAAGCTACTCCAGAGCCACTATTTCAAGCATACTACGTCATCGAGTGCCGCCGAAGTACTGTTCCAATGTCCAGCATACTTGGAAATCTACCGAGCCCGGCGTACTTCGTTTGGAGAAATTTCGAGGCTGCACATGTGTAGACTCCACGGTCTTAAAATCCCCACAATGCTTTGCAATTTCCCCAAATCTGTGGCGGAAAATGTGAGGCGGGGCCTCTCATATGAAGCACACTTGCGAGCCTGTTCCACTCTTTGTTTTTTCCGAATGCCAGGAAGTATTCTTGTCTCGCTTCTGAAGCAAGACGTTCGGAAGACATGTGCTACCAAGCAAGCGTACTCGCGATTGAGAAACACCCATGCTCTATCCAGTACAGGTTAGCTCTGAGTGTTAGCAATGCTAATTTAAACATGCGCCGTCCATATTACGTCCAAAACAGTCAGGCATTGTTTCTGATAGCAACGTTTCTGATCGGGCCGTGGGCGTAAAGCCAGCCTACATTTTCGATATTACGTCATATCGGACGCAAATCTGGATCAGCTCCGTTGTAGCCTCGTTTTTACAGATTTGGGTACGGAGGAAAAAAGAGAGGGTTTTATTTTCTGACGCTGCGTGAGTTCCCCGACGCAACGGGGACACATATTTATGAATAAAAGACATCAAAAAGTGCATTTTGCATGATAGGCCCCCTTTAAATGAATAACAAACTATTTATTTTCATAAGATTTGCGCTTCATTCATGTTTGGGCAACACCTTTTTTGGTAATGTGTTGAACTGTATCACATATTAGTGATGGCCAAGTCAGGTAGCTTGTATTGGGATTTGTATACAACAATACAACAAGAAACACGCTTCATCTTTATAATAAAATGTAATTATTCAAAATAAAAAATGCATACAAATTCTGAACCTTGACATAATCAATGAAGGGCCTCCATACATTTCAAACGCTTTTTAGACCTTAATATATATAATATCTTCTCCAATGGGAGGCCTGACAGCATCCGTTCCTCACTACATTGTATTATTATTATAAATAAAACAATTTGAGGAATATTTATTGACTCTACATTGCCACTGAATGCTTCTTTGAGATCCAGTCTTCTGAAGGACCAACATGGAGATGCACAGTGTACAAAGCAGAAACAGCTAGTTGCTAACGATAGATAAATGCACATTAATATTCACTTAAACACAATTTAAAGAAGTATTAAGTGATATTTTGGCCACTAGATGGAAGCAGAAGACGCTGTCAATCCGGCTTTCAGATACCAATAACTTGTCATGGCCTATTAACACATCCTGCAGATATGCAGTGTCAGTCATGTTTCTGGACTTAAGGGCAATATTTTCTCTTCTTTTGGCTCCATGTTTGGTCTCAACCATCCTAAGCTAAATGTGTTGCGACGCCAACCAGCTAATCAAATAGTTCATTAGAGCTTTTGAGCCAAATACATCTACATACGAGTTTCATGAGCAGAGGGGAACTCAAACAAAGAAGTAAAGTTGTGGCTCGTCAAACCCAAATAATAAGCCAAAGGACGCTAAAAATGCTCTATTTAACTAAGGGGGTGTTTGGGGTTGATTCTCTGTGGGTCCTTCAATAGAAGAGCTACATTATATGTCATTTAAGTCAGTGTTTGGATACAAATAGTGATAAGTGTAGCTGTAAGACTTTCTTATACTTGACACTATTATTCACTGCGCCATATGTGGGCTTGTTGACCCTTCAAAACACAGGACATTTGTCAGCACCTGTTCCCATTTGTTCTAGTTTGGTGTTCCATTTCCCTCCAGCTTCAGCATAAGCCTTTCTTTTTCTATATTTATCTGTTCTCCTTCTTCTTCCTTTTCCCATACTCCCCCTTTCTGTCCATCTTATCTCGCCTTTGGTGCTTTTAGAGTCTGTTTGGGAGGACACACGTACAGCGAGACGTATGAGGAGGATTTGAAAATAGCAGAAGTACCAGAGGAAGCGAGGAAAGGAAGACAAATGGTGGGGAGGTGGAGAGAGGGAGTGTTTCAGGGTCAACATTGACAAATGGGTCTGCAGAGTTAGCCGGTGCCCCGGGGACCACCGGCAGTTAGGTCAGCACTCCCCAAGGGGAATAGGGGAATGGGTTTTTTCCTGCTGGAACACCTGAGAGATGGAGAGGAAAAAGAGAATACGACCATGGTATTTGTGGTGAGAGCGATATGTTATCTTCACCTCAATTGTATTTACAGATACAGGGCTGGGTCTCATTCTGTCAGAAGGCACAGGAGCTACCAACGCTGTAACTATCAGCCTTTTAGTTTTGGCCAATCATTCTGTAATAGTAGTCTTTCTGAGTGGTTATTGCAATCTTTTAACATGATAATTGCAGCGTCAGGGCATCGATCAATAAGGACACTGCATTGTTTTCTGAGAGGGGTTATAGCAAACTAGGTTGTGTTAAACATAAACAAATTAATCTATGCTACGATACTGGTTTACTCTGATGTTGGAAATAACCTACTTAACAGTTTTAAAGGGACCCTATTATGCTTATTGCCAGGTTCCATATTTGCATTTTGTAGTGCTACTTTCACATGTCTCCATGCGTTCAAAAAGCTCTTTATTTTTCCATTTACATGCATTACAAACCTATATAACACACTACAGGAAAGGGGAAACCCCCCAAAACACATCATGAAGCCCCTTTAAAGAGTTTGAGTTTATGAAATGTTACATAGGTTAATTATGAATTTGCTTGTTTATGAATGGCTTGAAATGAAAGGTTAGCTCGTTGTGTAACTGTGCATACATAGGCAGACATGATACATAACTAATGTGTATGCTTGCACTGAAACCATTTACATAGCTGGAAACATGTTTGCCCCTAAACCTTTTGTGTCCTGCTTGTCCTTCCAACAGCGTCTGCAGGTGCACCTCCACTTTGTGTTAGCTTAGGTAAGCTGTCCTTGAGAAAAGTGATCCTTTATTCACTTCACTGCAGTAAGCCCACGCTCCGCCTGGCTGACCCTGGCTTTCTGAGCTTGAATACTGAAGCTCCCAGATGAATAGGGACTGAGGTTTGTTATTATGGGGTTTGAATGAATCGAAATCAGGGAATTTCAATAGCTGCATTTAGAACGGTTGATAAGGAGTCACGATGAGCTGGGTTTCTGCGTGTTTGTGTGAGTGCAGCTTGAGGGTGTGGGTGAAGCGTTTGAGATGTTAGTTGAGTCCAACCTTGAGAGAGAGAGAGAGAGAGAGAGAGAGAGAGAGAGAGAGAGAGAGAGAGAGAGAGAGAGAGAGAGAGAGAGAGAGAGAGAGAGAGAGAGGGAGACACATAAAGAACACAAACTTCTAAACCGTCATAAAAGGAAATGACCACAGTGTACACACACACACACACACACACGCGCACACACACACACACACACACACACACACACACACACACACACACACACACACACACACACACACACACACACACACACACACGAATGATGTCTTTGCAGCACTGTCACTGCACACCATGGCATGCTGAAGCAATTTATTTAGGATTATAATCAGTGTGTGTGTGTGTGAGTGAGTGAGTGAGTGAGTGAGTGAGTGAGTGAGTGAGTGAGTGAGTGAGTAGCTGTAAAATATAGCCTAACAGTAATAGCTGTTACTTTAATGTATTCGATACACTAGTTCATTTATCTGTGTGGGTATTGTATTAAAGTATTTTCAACTGATAATTTAAAATGAAAGTGACAGCATTTAACAGTTTCAAAAAACCACATGAAACCACATACTGTACACTCACCATTTTATCCAAAATAGACTCACATGAGTGTTATTTAAAAATATATTCTAACTGTATGATTATAAGCAGTGGTGTAGTGGGGATTTTTTTACTGGGTGGACGGGGCGGGGGGAGACACTATGGACGTGCTCGTGAACTGTCAGCGCAACTTACATGATGCAGTTTACAAATATATAATAATAAACGGCGGTGCCGGCCGCCAGCGAACCGAGCCGGCCTTTCTGCGCGACTGTCACTCAAATGCAGGACATAGTCTCAATTTGTGGGACGCGGGACAAATGATAACAATGCTGTGTGTGCACCTGGTCACCCTACACACGCACACAGTGCTGCCCCTCACACACACACGCTTCAAATCAAGTTGCATAAATGCTTGAGCTACGTTTTGTTTATAATTACTGTGAAACGTATTATGTTTTCGTCATTATTACAACACATACACACTTGCAACTGATAACACTGGCAATGATTTTATATTTATTAGACTATTAAAACAAAATCATTCTTCAGAAAAGTGGAGGCTCCAAATAAGTGGGGGGACGGCGAACCCGCGCGTCCAACGACCACGACACCACTGATTCTAAGTTTAGGCAGGTAAGACTATTCTAGTACGTTTAAGGAACTCCCATACTTTTTAGGCACTTACCATCAACTTCAATCTACCAAACATCTCTCCCAAATATTCTTTTAATATTGATATATTCCCTTTTTCTTTTAGACAATGTTTGCTATTTAGTTTTTTTTTAAGTATGTAATGGCTCTTGTTTCCACCCTTGACAGTCATTTAATTTTCCTGGAGCCTTTTAAAGTCTTTGTTTATGCAGGAAGTGAAGACAAAGGAGACGACAGCCACAGTCATCACACTAGAGAAATTGGTACACAACATAACACACAGAGACAGACATTTTCAGCTGGAGACTTTTAATTAGCACATGTGTACCTGTCGCTAACGGACAGATACTCACAGTGAGCTCCCCGGAGAGATCACAGCAGCAGAAATGCTTTTCTCCGAGACCACCTCGTGAACAAGGAAATGTTGCAATGACAATGTAATGATTTAACAGAAAGCGTAATAGTTCCTCTGCCAAGACACTGGTTGTGGTTCTTCTGAATGCATTTAGGTTGGGGTACTTTCCAGAACCTAAAGCACTTAGAAACCCTAAAATAAAGAATCATAGGGTAACAGATAATATTAAAGAGCTGGGATTTTGAATTCTCCCACGCTCACAATGTCTGCACATTGTGCTAATGTTGCCGCGGTGTGTCCAGACATCATTTATTAGCATGAATATTACCATACTCACACACACACATACGGTGCAGGAACTACTCTGTGATGGCCACATGACTGCAGGTGGTGTCTTGTTAAATTTGCTTAATGGCCGCAATGATTCCTCACTACCTTTCCTCTTGTGTCCTCTCCTCCTACCTCCTCAGCAAGCCTGCATTAACTGAATAAACTCAGAAAAGAGCGTTACGTATATCTGGGATGCACCTCTCATCATCTACCCCCCGCTTTGTGCTTTGTTTCCTTATTTCTGCCTGCTCCAGCACTTTGCACTCAGTGTGGGACACACTTGGTGTTTGGGGAGGTGTGTGTGTGTGTGTGTGTGTGTGTGTGTGTGTGTGTGTGTGTGTGTGTGTGTGTGTGTGTGTTGAAGAGGGTAAATTGTTTTCAAGGTTCCCACTCAGCGTGCAGTCACATATTCTTTCAGATGCAGCGTGTGTGTGTGTGTGTGTGAGCTGTCAGGTGTTCTTGTCCCTGTGGCGAGTCATCTGTCTGCTCCTTGGGGGTCGTCGGCAGGAGCTTTCTAAACAGCCCCCCCCCCCCCCCCGGGACACCTCTGTCCTTGTGTCTGTCTCAAAGTAGAAAGTACCCATACCTTTCTCCGTTATCTCCCCCTCACACCAATTGTGTGTGTACTGTATGGTACATTGTTTTTTTTGTTTTTTAAGTGTGCCATCTCCAGATTTTCAATTGAACAGCAGGCTTCATTTGGAAGCACCGCCTGCAACAATAACCACTTCCTCTCTGTTCTTCCTCCACAGAAAGGTCTGGTTTGCAACATGAAACCTTGGAAGTGTGAATCAAATTCAATCTGACCAAAAATGTGTGTCATATGATTATTTACTTTTTTGGAATGCTGCTCTTTTTAATCGGACAAAATGAAATAACACAGTTGACAAAATATGACAGAATACAGTAAGCCAATACACAGTAATGTTAGTTTAATAATATTAATGGCTTGAAGAGATACAAGTAAAGTTACATACCCGTTTTTAATTTTGTTTTTAGACCCCATCAGTTACTTATACCTCATATCATTTACCTTCTAATAATCTTTCACAGGCATCATTTTAATTATACCTAACATCATTATTTATGTATCTTGTTATATGTTGGATTCCTTTGTTATTCTCTTTGGTTCAAAGTATACTGGAACACACACTTTCATTGCCATACATTTTCTAAAAATAGCAACGTTTTGAAGCCAGGTTTTCTTATCACGTTTTTCGCCCTAAATCCATGTTGTCCTGTATACTAATTATTTGACCCTTTGATTACATGTTGTCTGTTTTAGGGATCAATGCCATGTGATACATGTATTTAAAATCAGTGCCGTGTACGAGAATAGCCTGGATACCCACCTTTAATCTCTAAACCTGGTAAATGTTTTGAAAATACATGATAATTGCCTATGTAAATGTTTAGGGTTTTGTGTATTCTTAACATTCCACAGAGAGAACCTCACTTGCAGAAGCTTCAGAACCCTGACTAATATGTGGTGTGTCCGCAGCGTGACATTTCATTTACAATTATGTTTCTCTCTGTACGAAGACCTCGTCTGGCTTGTGCTGTCCACGCCATCTCATCATCGTGCGTTTGATATATCCGCTGACACCGGTCCGTCCGACCACAGCTTTTTAAATTCCGCATTGTATGGCCGCACCACGGGGACAGAGATCAATACCTCAGCATTGCGGGGATAATGAGGCTTTTCCATTGATTAGAATTTAATTGAGAGGCAGCGATGGGCCGAGGGAGGGAGGAAAGGCCATTGAAGTCACTCAGTGCCGCGAGGCTCCCTCTCCGCACTCCTCCCGTCTCCATCAGAGATCTCTCTTTCATTCCTTGGCTATTTTCGCTGCGTTTCCTGCTACCTTTGCCACGTCTTCTCTCTCCCGATTCCTCGCTCTCTTTCTCTCATGACGGCATAAGAAACAATAGAATTAGACCCGTCATTGTTCTTCTCCGTATCTCCGGCCGAGCGCAGAGGCTGCTGAAGATGATGCAGCTGAATGATAACAGGCTCACAGCTCTCGGCACAATCACACCCTTCCAATTTACAACTGAATTCAGCTCACTTTGCTCTCAGACACTCGAAAACCTCCCGTGTGACACACACACACCACCGGGCAGACAAAGCAATAGACTCCTCTGACGCACATCCACCGAGGCAAATTGGTACACTACCCTCAAACTTCACCCGTCTCTTTCTTCTCCCATCTCTCTCTCTCTGCTTCCTCCTCTCCAATTCATCTTTCTCTGGGTCTCTGTTTCCCTCCCTGTCTCTCTCCAGGCTGTCTGTATCGCAAAACTTCGGGCAACACTTTATCATTCTAATATGAAAACATCTCTCCGGTCTTGTATACCGGGTAATTGATCCTCTTCTCTGGGGTTCAATTACATTCTGTCAGAGTGCTGACTGTGTCTGTTTGCCTTCTCGCGTGTGTGGCATTTACTGCTGAATCTACATCAGACTTCTACGCTTTGTTCTCTTTTTACGATCTAAGGTTTTGTAAATGTTAGCACCGAACCGGTTTTCGCATAATGTGGTTGTTTTTTCGGTGTGTGCAGTATTTTGTGTCTCTGGTTGCTATTCACATTGGCATCTTCTATGTCCTACGCCTTTGGGTAACTTTTTGAATGTTTAGATTAAATTGTTATTGCACCCACAAATATCTTATGCAGTATGTGTGATACTGCTGAATAGTTAATTTGCCTAAGGCGGACATGGAGTGATTGCAATGTTCCCAAGGACAGATTGCATTTCATGTCCTGTCGTGGTGGACACACACAAACACACACAGTTGTTTCATCATAAGGGTGCATTCTTTCTCCAATCTTCACAGGGCATCATTGTGTGTATACATACTCATGTTCTTCCAACAACAGGTCACTTTTACCTAAATTAGGTGAAGTTAAAGTGGCGGTGCAGGTGTGTAGCACGGGGAGGAGGTGGTAAAAGGATAGGGGAACATAATCACTGCATTGCAGTTGACAAAATAGTTTATAGAAATCTACGAGAAAATGACCCTACTTCTCAAACATCTTCATGACATGTTGATGATATCAAAAGCACGTCTTCTTCAATTCAACATGATGTTAATATGAATCTTCGCTTAACAAAGAAATATGATTGGGTTAGATGACTGAAAGAGAAGAGCTGAGAGGAAGGTGAAGGAATAAAGAGAGAAAAAGTGACGGATAACATCAGGAAGAAAAAACTCTGATTATAAAATTCAGATTACACAGTGTGTGTGTGTGTGTGTGTGGGTGAGTGTGTGTGGGTGTGGGTGTGTGTGGGTGCACTTGTGTCAGATTGACCCTCGGGGGTCACACACCCTTAGGCAATGGCTCCATTAGGAAGATAAAGAGCTGCCCTCCTGGCTCAAACATTATCAGTCTCTCTATTTCTATCTCCCTCACTCCCATCTTTTTCGTTTTCCCCTCACCTCCAGCTCCTTTCTTTCTTTCCATCGCCTCCCTGCTCTCTCTGACAGCCATAAGGAGACGGGGCAAGAAGACAAGCTGTGTAGCGTCATTTAGCTCATCAATTTATCGTATGCAATTTACTTCATGAGGTTGACCCTTGTGTGTATGTGTGTGTGTGTGTGTGTGTGTGTGTGTGTGTGTGTGTATATATGTGTGTGTGTGTGTGTGTGGACACGAATGCATAAACAAGAGCACAATTGCTGGCCCTGTGTTGGAGACAGTCATTAACCCTCTTACCCTCTTCTCGTTATCTCTCCCACCCTTCATCACTTCTTCTCTGACTCATAGTAGGCCTATACGTGAGTTGGGTTGTGTTTGTATATTTCATTTCATTTCATTTTTATTTGTCCCGCTCATGGTACGCAAAACCAAATGTACAATAATTGCCACAAAACATGACTCTACCATTGAGCGAAAAGGAGCAGGGAGAAGAATAAATCTTATGTGACCTGCCCCTTTCTAAAAAAAACAAATAAATACAAATAGATGGTCTGCCCTTCATAATAATAATTTTTTTTTTTTTTCACAGCCAAACATAACAGTATCTTAGGATACTAAGAGAAACACACAAAAAAAATACTTATTTCCCACTTGACGGTTAACGGAAAGAAACAAAACAACACCAAAACATAAGGAAAAGAAAAGTGCAACACCCTCATCTGAGTCCTACTGGAGAAGAAGGTGGAAAGTGACGCATGATGATAATAATAACAATAACAACAATGGCAATGGGACCCGCAAATACAGAGGAGACATCACATCATAGACATCAAAAACATGAAGGACCAGAGTACATAGACTTATTCCCATTCTGCTTCATATAGTCCCATCTTTCTTAATTTATACAACTTCTTTAACTGAAAAATACGAATACAATCCTTTAGATCCTTGTGTTGAGAATTCCACAATTGTACACCAACTGCCGAAATACACATTTGTTTAAGAGTAGTCCTTGCATATGGATGCTTACAATTAATTTCCTTCTGTGGTCTTCCTTGTCTGATCCAAAAACAAACAACTGTTGTAAATATGCTGGTAACATTCTGCTTTTTGCCCTGTGCATTACTGATAATGTCTGCAGCTCAGCCTTTGTGTTTCAAGAGTAAAAAACAGTCGTTGGTGTGTTCTCTTGAGTCAGCTTTATGAATTATTCTTACTGCCCTTTTCTGTAATATTGACAATGGCTTTATGTTGCTCATATACGTGTTGCCCCACACTTCTATACAATAAATGAAAAATGGCAAAATGAGTGAACAGTACAACATCCTCAATGCCTTGTAATCTAGCAAATACTTTGCCTTGTTTAGAACAGAAATATTCCTAGACACTTTGGTTTTAACATGTGCTATGTGTGATTTCCATGTCAGGTTTTCATCCAGCGTCACACCTAAGAATCGAAATTCAGAAACCCTTTCAATAAAAACTCCATCAATGGACAGTGAAATGTTTTCATCTTTTTTTCTATTAGCAAAAACCATAAACTTCGTTTTATTCAAATTTAGGGTTAACTTATTTTCATCAAACCATCTTTTAAGTTTGACCATTTCATGTCCAATACACTTTGCTAAAATGTTTAAATCATCTCCTGAACAAAATACATTTGTGTCGTCACAAATTGCAATAATGTTGACGTTTCACATATGTCATTGATGTACAAAATAAAAAGTTTAGGCCCTAAAACCGAGCCCTGCGGGACACCACATTCTATGTTCATACACTCCGATGTACTACCAGCAAATTCTACATATTGTTGTCTGTTATCTAAATAACTTTTCAACCAATCTAGAACTACTCCTCTCACTCCGTATCTATGTAATTTCGAAATTAATAGGTAATGGTCTATGGTGTCAAATGCCTTTTTTAAGTCAATAAATACACCTATTGTGTATTTCTTTCTTTCTATAGCTGTTGTAATTTCTTCTGTTATTTTCATTAAAGCTAAAGCTGTAGATCGATTTTTCCTAAATCCATACTGACTCTCACTCAATAACTCTTTTTTTTCAATAAAATTATCAAATTTTTGGACAAACAATTTCTCAAGGACCTTTGAAAATTGTGAAAGCAAGGACACTGGTCTGTAGTTGGTAAATTGGCTTTTGTCCCCTGTTTTAAAAAGTGGGATAACTTTAGCTATTTTCATGCTATCTGGGAAAATACCTGTCTGAAATGAAAGATTAAAGATGTAGCTTAGCGGTTTAATTATGCAGTCAATAGTCGTTTTCACTATTGTCATGTCGATCCCATCACTATCTGTCGAAGTCTTATTTTTGCATTTGTCTACAATGGATCTAATTTCAATTTCGTTTATCTCTCCCAGAAACATTGACTGCAACACTTTACTTCCCCCAATTCCGCCATCCTCTTTTTGCCCATCGTGTTGTTTTGGAATAGTCTTTGCAAGATTAGGTCCGACATTTACAAAAAAAGAGTTGAATTCATGTTTTTTACAACCTTATTTTTGTCATCAATGAAGTGACTGGGCAGGCCAGTGGATACAGATTTATTTCCAATAACATTATTTAAGATTTTCCATGTGCCCTTGATATCATTTTTCTTTTCTTTTAACATATTATTATAATATTCTCTTTTTGCTTGTCTCATTATAACTGTCAACTTATTTGTATATGCCTTGTATTGCTTTTCAATTGCCTTTGTCCTAAATGTTATGAAGTCTTTATAAAGGTTAATTTTCTTCTTGCAAGCATTTTGTAAGCCCTTGGTTATCCAAGGCTTTTGATGATAAGTACCTTTATATGTACGGAGTACAGTGGGACAATGTTTGTCATACAGTGATATGTAGAATTTTAGGAAGGTCTCATATGCAGCATTTACATCTTCTACATAAACCCCTCTCCACTTTTCCTTTAAGAGGTCACTCCTACATTTTTATTTTGCTTCAGCAGTCCTTACCCTGACATATCTACTGCGAGTCTCTTCCTTCTTTTTCTTTAATTGCCAATCACATATATGTGTGTGTGTGTGTGTGTGTGTGTGCGTGTGTGTGTGTGTGTGTGTGTGTCCACTCGTGGCTAGCATTCATCTTAATAAATATGTCTCAATTTGAAAGAGGTTGCTTTGGGATTTGAGTCCACATCAAGCAGTGATTAGTCCAGGCCTTTAGATCCTGTGGCACGTCTCACTGCACAGAAACCCAGAAAGGGGTTGTGGGAAGATGGAGAAAAAATAGTGATCTTCCTGATTGGAGTCATTGGTTTTGATTTCCCTGAAGTATTTGCTGAGCTCGGTTTTAGCTTGTGGCGGCTTCACAAGTTGCAATAAGGAGTCGGATTGTATAGAAGTCTGTGTAAAGATTACACTTCATCTCACTTGATTTATTACCTAAATAAACATCTTCATGACAAGTTTCTGATATCAAAAGCTAGTCTCATGTCTTCTATAATCCAGCATGATGTTCTTTTTGTCAATGTTGTCTGGTTGGGATAATAGTCAGATTGAAGAGAAATCTACAATCTGACTACTATTGTGTGTGTGTGTGTGTGTGTGTGTGTGTGTGTGTGTGTGTGTGTGTGTGTGTGTGTGTGTGTGTGTGTGTGTGTCATCGACTCACGTGGACATACGGTACAACTCTCAAGTCCTTGTTGTCACGCCACTCTGAAACAGTTTTCCCTCAATTGAATCCATTTGCTTCTTGTCCTTTGTCCCTCCCTGCCTCAGTCCAGAGCACTTGAATGAAATGAATATAGTAATTAACGTCCTACTTGATGTAGTTTATGCCTCATTTGCATGTTGTGTAACACCATTAAAACAGCAGCATCAGTACCTCAGTGCAGAGCTTTCCGACAGATATACTGCAGCTTGAGGAACAAAACAAGTTCAATTGCAGAGCGTTACACACTGGTGGTCTGATTGTCTCACTTGTGACATGTGGCTTCCTTTTAAGGTTGCCCCAACTCTGCGGCACATTCAGCGCATTTGGGGAAGGCAAAGTGTGAACAAAGCACAATCTCCGCCCAGCTGGTAAATCTCACAAAAGTGAGAGGTTTTTTATTTTTTCTATTGTGCTGGAATGGATGGGACAGAGAAGGAATAGCAGGGAAAGAAAACAAACCGAAGAAGGAGAGCGTAAGCATCACAAATGACAGCATTTAGGCACATCTAACATCATAAAGATGAAAACATCTTTGATAATAACTAGGTCATCTTCCCCCCCGCCGCCGCTATCATCTCTTTGCTTAAAAGGAGCTCCGGTCCTGTGTTACAATTAGGCCATTCTTTGTTCTTTCCTCAAGGTTTAAGAGAGAAAGCGCAGAGAGAGATGGAGAGCGAGGACAGAGGGATGACCGCACCTCTCTGTCTGCGCTCAGAGTGAGAGGGCACGCAGAGAGTTAGTCACAGAAAGTGTGCAATGTGGCAAAAGAAGCTGCCCTGGGTGCGTCAGCCTCCACGTAACTCCGCATGCCAGCTTACGACTGTTCTGCTGACTCATCGTTCTCAATACAATCACTTGAAGGAGTGCTGTGTGTGTGTGTGTGTGTGTGTGTGTGTGTGTGTGTGTGTGTGTCAAGGAGTGAGTGAATGGAAGAAAAAAAACTTATTTTGAGTCCCTAATCTCTCTCATACTTCTCCACTGTGTGTGTGTGTGTGTGTGTGTGTGTGTGTGTGTGTGTGTGTGTGTGGCCTATCATTACTATACTTGTGGGGACCTGCATCTATTTACACAGTCATGTGTGGGGACTCACCTCCCTTATGGGGACAAATTGGAGGTCCCCATGAGGGGAATCATTAATTTTAGGGTGAAGACTTGATTAGGGTAAGGTTAAGGGTTAGGGTTAGGGTTAGGCATGTGCTGGTTATGGTTAAGGTTAGGATAAGTCTCCAGGAAATGCATGTAATTCAATGTAATGTCCCCTGAAGTGGTGTGTGTGTGTGTGTGTGTGTGTGTGTGTGTGTGTGTGTGAGGATTGAGGTTGTTGCTTCCTCTGACTAAGCCTGTGTGAGGGCGCGTGTGACGTTGCGAAGCGTTTCCCCTGGTTACAGGCAGGCCCGTTTTGTCACAGCAGGGAGAGAGATGAATTTACTTAGATAAGTTGGCGGTAACAAAAAACGAGAGTAACCATAAAAGGGAGCACACAGAGGAGGGAGGGGCACATGAAAGAGAGCGAGAAATCAGATGGAGGAAGAAATGATATGCAGTTTTTTGTCAGACGGAGATTAAAGTAGCCTCCAGCATAGCACGCTGCTAAGTTTGTCAGCTGCCGTCACAAACCAGAGACGCTGAGTGCACACATATTTTAACTTGTGCCATAGGCATAGTGACAGATAAGAAATAGAAACATGAAATGTAATGTGAAATGTGAGAACAGAAAGCAAGTTATTGAAAAGCAAGTACTCAATGTGACTTCTTATGTATCATTTAATGTTAAAGAGGACATATTCTGCTCATTTCTCATTTTCAGGTTCATATCTGTATGTAGCGTCTCTACTGGGACATGTCTCCATGCTTTAATGTTCAAAAAGCTCTTTCTCATACTGCCTGACCTGCAGCACCTCTTTTCACCCTCTGTCTGAAACCAGAGCCCAGTCTGCTCTGATTGGTTAGCTTAGACTATCACGTACAATGTGTTGGAGCACTAGCCAATAGAAGCGAGAGTGTTACATAGTGATGTCATTATGCTATGGATACAAACAAAGGAATCCAATGGAGGCGTTTCAGGCAGGAGGGAAGTTTGGGATTTGAGCTTTTCCAGACCATTTACATGCACACAAAAACCTATACGACACACGACAGGAAAGGGAAACCCCAAAGAGCATATTAGGGCCTCTTTCCATTTTAACTTACCTCCAAAAATCCTCCCACTGTTATGGAAGGGCTTTCAAATGAATTTAAAGCTGCATCTGTGATTCATGACCTTGATGGAGAGAAATGCCTCCCGTAACATTACCTACACATCAATCAGAAACGGAACAACACAAGCTCCTGAATAGAGTTATCTATCTTTTATTAACATCTCGGAAATGGAACACATTATTTGATCCCTGGTTTGTTCCACCATATCTTGAGGGAAATCTGTCAGGTAGTCACTGTATGAGTATATTGTGCAGCCCTACTATAAAAAGACGTATTTAAAAGAATACAAAACGACAAGTCATCTGCAGTTTATTTTTTGTAACATGAGTAAGAAGGTCCTGAACCCTGCTATTTAATCAGCGAGCACAGCAGGTCAGTGCCAGCCTGTGGACTCACCTCAGGACACACACACACACACACACACACACACACACACACACACACACACACACACACACACACACACACACACACACACACACACACACACACACACACACACACACACACACACACACACACACACACACACACACACACACACACACACACACACACACACACACACGTACAAATACAGTACATCCGTTTGAGTAATCGCGATGACGCAATGAATAGTATCTCTTGGAGGCTGTAAAACACACACACTAACACATACAGACACACATAGGAAGGAAGCAAATGTAGGTTGTGTTGTCATCACACACACACACACACACACACACACACACACACACACACACACACACACACACACACACACACACACACACACACACACACACACACACCTACACATCATTTTCCATCTCCTCTTGCGTCTTAATTTTTTCGTCATCGGACACACATGCATTAACACTTACTGCATGGTTATTGTAATTTATTTTTTACTTGTCTCAAATGAAATGGTGTGTCCCTTTGTGACGGACCCACACACTCGCACAAAGTGTGTGTTTGTGTGTGTGTGTACACCGATGTGTAACTCATGCAAACAGCACAGTGTGAAGTCACAGCTGCAGCTCACACCGTCACAGGCTGAAGGAGAGGGAAGATCAGCAAAGATGCAACAAAAAGCCCGAGGAAAATACAAGGGCGAAGACTAACCGAGTGATAAAGTGTTAACGGGAAAATATGTGTGGTTCATCACAAGTAGCTTATCTTAAATCTTAGCTACTTAACTCACACCATTCCATTTTCTCTTTCATACATTTTTACCCCCCCCCCTCACTCAGACAGCAATTGTAAAACTCAGACAGTTTCGGTGCCATCTTGGAGGTGGTTTCTATTTGTAGGGCTGTCTTTAGGCTCATTGTGCTGAGATGAAAAGTGAGCTAAATGCACTGAATTGGATGATTCACACAACTCCCAATCTCCGTCGGCCAGAAGAATTACAGGAAGAAGCGTGTTTCGTTTCAGGCACTGGACCGCTGCGTTCTCGGGCCAACAAACAGCCACTCTGTCAGGAAACCCCAGGGGAGCGGAGGAGACGGATGACATTTTCAAAAGTGTTATCTTCCAAAGCTCCCCTTTTCACTTTCAGTTCAGAGGTCAAAGCTTTAACATCTGCCAGACAGCTCTGCCGGAGATCACAGGCTTTCTCCAGAGCTGTCGAGGTGAGTCCAAGCGCTGCGTTTACATCTGATGAAACCCTGACTCAATTTCAAAGCTCCTTCTCTTGTTCTCTCTCACTTTGATGCATTCATCAGAAATACCCAATGATTCTGCTCGGGGCCAAGAAAAGGAACATATTGGAACATTTGTGAATAGGGCCATTTTAGCAGGAATAAGTCTTGGACATGAGTTAGCATTTTAGCACTTCTGGGTTCCCTCGTCTTGAAGTCGAGGTATTTTTAACCGTTTTTGGCCTGAAATAAGGTCCGTGGTTAACACAAGCTTAAGAAATATCCACGTTTTGTTCTATGACGTAACATATGTCAGTAATTACCCCATTGGGGAATTTCCGAAGCTTTAAGTGCCAAGAAAATCCTATTGCTTTAAGTCGCGGGAGCCCTTGAGATGGTTACTTCTTGGTCGGTCATTAATGCCCCACTCTATAGCCATTAGTCATTACTTTACAACACCAAATAATAACACCCTCCAACCTTAGAGAAACTGATTACAAGGACATTCAAGGTAAATTAGCCTGTCAAATAACAAAGGTTTTGTCGAGTCATTAATCAACGAGCCTTCATCCATTTTGTACACAGCTGAAGTGTATTATGTAAACCTACGTCACATCAGGGCTGCTTCCCGCGGAGCTCTCCGTGGGCCTGAGCCTGTGGGAGTCAGCAGGCAGTGTGTACCGGAGAGAGCACCACGGACGGCTCCCATGATGCCCCGGGTATCACCGGCACAGGAGCTGTCCATGGCACTCACTTCTGTCCACGCTGCCTGCTGTGTTCACTGCCCGTGGGACGTTTGAGCCATGACGACCCTGTCTAACATCTCATTCCGCTTGTTAGTCGATTTGCTAATTTCTCACGGTTGCCTTTTCTTTCTTGGAGCCATTTAGATCTTTTGATTTATCATGAGAATATCTACAATATGTACTTTGAGTTATAGTTAAAAGTATGATTCATCAAATATATAATTAGACGATACTCATGTAATCCATTAATTATATTGTAATAAAAAAACGGGTATTTCTTTCTTGTAAACGAGGCCGCTGATAGTCTTTAAATAAACAAAGCGCTAGGTCTACAACTTTGTTTGCTGTTTCCATATTGGCCTAGCCAAGAGAGTTAGACATTTGACTTGGGGCGTTTTCAGAATAAAACATCCTGAGGTCTAAAATTACATATTTATAACAGAACGCCTGCATTGCAAAGTAAGGTTGTGGCGTTTTGGAAGACATGCACATTTTTTAGGAGAGGGTCTAACAAAATATGATGATGAGTTGCATTTTTCGACATGTAGGATCCAACATTTATTTAGCTTGACCCATACTATCTACGACAAATCTGATAAGTTATCTATTGTACCTTTTTGATTGACATGTTGTATTTAGTTAGTCACTGAAATGCTAAACAAATGGAATCCTTCTTTGAATGGATTCCACGCCACGTATCTTGTCAATACTTAGCTTTCATACTGAAGCAAAATAAGGATGGATTTGTGTGTGTGTGTATGTGTGTGTGTGTGTGTGTGTATGCATACAGTATATCCTCTTGTTCACAGCAGCCATACCTTTTTATTGAGCCCTTTTTAACCTGACAATCAATGTATGAAAAAAGGTTGCCTGGACGGAGAGGACACACAATCACACGCTTGAACAACTCTCCATTCCCTATACAAACCCCCCCCCCCCCCCTCTCCGCATTTACAGTCAGCCCTTGCCCTCACTTCACTGCGCTGCGCTATACACACATTAGCACGCACAAACGCAAACACACTGCAGGTTCATTTAGATCGATGCCGAGATGAGGTTCTGCTTAATTTATTCATCAGAGCGTCCTAGCTAGAGGTCCAGGTGTCATCCTATCTATTGGCATGTGGTGGATTTTAAAGCGCATTTGAGTCAGCACTCCTCCCCTCCTGCATTAACACACATAATGCTAAATCAACAGCTCCCTCAAAGCCCGCTAAGTCCTCTAACCCTGTAGAGACAAAGGGAGGGAGATGAAGAAAGGGAGAAAGTGAAATAAACCGGCATGCGCTATACACACTTACACTTTCACACTCACACACACACTCACACGCACACACACTGAAAGGACTGGGACACTTTGAAGTGTGAGATATTAACGAAGGGCACAGAGGAGGATAAAATGCTTTATGTTTGGACAAGTGTTAGTTGGGGACCTGAGAGAGAGAGGGAGGGAAAGTGCTTCCTCTCCTCGCTAATCCTTCTTTTTTTCTTCCTCCTCTTCTTCACCTCTTTCCCTCCTTCTTCATCCCTCGTTAGCATTAGAGCTCCGGCCTCAGCGGCATGTCACGGTGCAGGAGCCTAATGGCTAATCATGGCGGGCTGAGCAATGATGGCCAAACAGCCTCTCGGGACCTGACTCAGCTCCTGAAGGCGCGGGAGTCTTTTCGGGCAATGATGACAGGGAGTTTTGAACGAGGAAAGAGATATCTGTTTTCAGCATTTAGGCCTGATTTGCCCTGGAAGTTAAACCATAGGGTACATGCTTCATCAAAGTGTACTGTAGCTTTTCCTTTGTGTTAAGAATGACCTATACACTTGGTAACTTTACATTTCTTCTTTCATGGTTGGATACGTTTATGAAAACACCTGCCATTCAAACATACAATGACTATCATTACTATTCATGCCAGGAAAAGCTGTCGATACGTTTTTATTATTGTTTAAGTATGACCTTCACTTTCGTGTTTTAGGAATTTAGTAATTGTATTATTTGGTTTTTAGGTTCTAGAAGCAGTCATGGTGTTGAATGGTGGCTATTTGGTAGTCTTCACCATCACATACATTCACACTGGAATAACTGAGCTTGTTTAAATTCTTAATATTGGATATTTTTCAATTGACACATACAGTAGCTAAATGAGGTTTTTCAGTTGCTAAGTGGGTCGAAAGAATCACATTGCCACAGTAAAGTTAAAATGTGGTTCATAATTCAGCTAAACATTGGAGGATTTCAACTTAAAAACTACTTTTAGACAAAGATAGGAAAGGTGAGATGCAACTGTATCATCAAGGAGCAATTTGTGCGAGATAAATAAAAAACCTGAGGGAAGTGCAAATGCTACATGACGGTGAGCCTTGGTTACCTTTCTGGCAGCTCTTACAGAACAACTAACATACAACAATGAAACACGTCTTTATTTAATGGACATGTAATTGTAATAGGACATATGATGCCTTGAAGTTTCCAAAGAATACCAGATGTAAACAAGAACATCTAATCTATACAAAAATAGCTTTTTTAACCAAAGCTGGCCATATGTTATTAAAGGAACTACATTACCTCAAATCTAGCCTCAAACTGGAATTTTCTGTCTCCACTTATTAAACAGACATTTTAAAATGTGTTAGTCTGCGGTTAGCATCATGCTAGCTCTGTGCTGCTTCCTTTACCAGCCCTGTGATGCGTGCTATGCTAATTTAGATGTAGCTTATTCGTTTGCGTGCTAAATTAAAAGGTCAACACTAGCCGTGGGCAATTTGATAAAAGGCGCTGTTTGTAAAATGTTGTCGCCGCCCGAGCTCCAGGGGTTGCTTTCTGTGTGTGTTTAAACGTCTGGCTGTGGTTTGTGTGTGCGTGCATTGTGTGTGTGTGTGTGTGTGTGTGTGTGTGTGTGTGTGTGTGTGTGTGTGTGTGTGTGTGTGTGTGTGTGTGTGAAGGTGGTGCTGCTGTTGGTGCTAATGGATTCACTGAGAGAAACACTGCTGGCCATGATGTCAGCAGGGGTGTGAAGGCAATGGTAGGGTGACGCTTGATGTGTGTGTGTGTGTGTGTGTGTGTGTGTGTGTGTGTGCGGGCACATGCGCGCACACGTTACGGTGTGAATGTGGTAAAGGCGAGGGAATAACAATGTGAACACTTTTATCAATTTAGACCAGCGGGAGTGAGATGGAGACAAGGAGACTATTAAAAGAGAAAGGGTGGGGGGGCTACAACGGTATAAAGAAAGTAACACACTATGGATGGCGAGAAAGACAATGAAGGACTCAGACTTCTTTGTGGGAATGAAAGGCGACGATGCAGGGTGGGTTCAGGCGGAAAAAAAAGGTCAGACAGAAGACATTTGAGAAACTTTAGTAAGAGAGGTAAAGGAGAAATGCACATTGGTGGAAAGGTAATGGTGGGAACAATGGATTTTAAAGGGGCTTTTATGCTTTTGTGGGATTTGTCTTATATATGTTTATGTGCTTGTAAACGGTCTTCAAAGGCTGAACATCCCAAAATTCCAGGAGTCTCTCTGACATTGACAATTAGGACGTTTAAAATGTACAGAGAAGTGCAGAAAAACCTAAAGTTAGACATAGTATATGTATTTGTGCCCAAGGTTCGACGATTGGATAGAGCGAATATCCCAAACCTGACCTTTGACATAATTAACAACTTGCAAATTACGACTTCCCCCTGAAACACACACACGACATTACAAAGCAAACTAAAGCTGTTTTGTTTGTTAACATCGGTATTATGCTATTGTGGCACTCATAAAGATACAATGAGTGGACATGCCTCCGAACTACTTCACATGTCGCTGCTCCCGGGGGATTTGGGGTTTGTTTCAGTTTCTAAGAGCAAAACAAACAGCAGGGATTAGGACAACAAGGAATCAAAGGATTATAAAAGGGAGATTAAGGAATGAGATAAAGGGGGCAGTGGCACGAAAGGTTAAGAATGACGATTAAATGATGCACTGGTTTTTTTTATGTTACTTAACCTGCTCAACAATACCCAAAAGTGAAGAAGAAGAAGGGGGGATGTGAAGTCAAGCAGGGACAATAGAAAACAGGGCTCAGGTTGGATAACATCAGATAGGAGGTTTATTCATTTCTAAATTAAAACCTTAGGGGTAATTTGACTTGTCAAAATAGCCTTTATAGATAGTGGTGGATGTTCTGGATTGAATATACTGTATATTAATTTGCATAATTAGCAGACTTATTGATCTACTGCTCCCTAGTTGGAGGCACTTCAGAAATGGCCTGTTTGGACTTTGGCAGACTGTCCGGAGTTGATAATGAACAATAGGTTTGCTTTTAGCTTTTAGCGTAATCACAAAACGTAATGCAGGAATTGGTCGGATCTCTAAAATAGAATCCATGCCTTACGGTACGTCCACACAGCAGCTTTAGACGAATCTTCCACCGCTTCTCTGCCCATTGACTTTGAATGGGGATGACGTCACTTTGCCTCGCTTTTCGCCGAACTGCATTGTGGGGGAGCGAAGCGAAGATTTCCAGGATTCAAAAGTTGAGCAATGTTCAACTTTTGAAGCTGAGCTGGAAGCGCCAGCCAATCAAACACGTTTATGCAAATCTGACAGTAGAAGCGCTAGCCAATCAAACCGCGTGTAAGCTGGGCGAACCAGACCGCAGTTCATTTCCTCATATTCCAAACGAGAAATTACGGTAGCAAATCACCCGGTTCTTTACGACCAGAACTATTAACAAACCGGAGGAACCAGGCATGGAGGGAGGTGGCAGAGACAGTGGGTGAAACTGGTAGGTTTTCGCCTGTTTGGGGAGTTTATATATATATATAAAATCCCCGGGGTTTTTTGCTTTGTATGTCGGGGGCGGGAGATTCATGTGATTGGTTGTTGGTCGCATTGCTCGCAAAAAATCCCCAAGCTGTCAGACACGCCCAGCTTCAAGCTTTTCAAGATTTTTGAAAAGCTGCTGTGTGGACGTACCGTAAGGCTATTAGTAGAAGCATCAATATCATTCCAAAAAACACTGAATGCAACACACTCACAGTATACTTTGCAGATGTTTTATGCAGTGCACCTTCTCGTAAATGTACCGATTGTTGTCATGCGTGTACAGAAAACTCTGCACACAGGGAAAAACTATTTAAATTTAGATCGTGGGAGAAACGGAAACACTTGAAGAAGAGAAAGATACTGACACAAATAGAGAGCTGGAGGAGAGATATTGCCTCTATGAGTGTATACAATCTCATTACAGGATAAAGCAACGCCAACACGAGACCTGAGTCTTCTCTTTGTGGGAGATTCTTTGCATTGCATGCCAGTGTTTACACGCACTTACCATTTGTTCGTGTATGTGAAACATTTTGACGAGATGATGTGATAACGGCATAGATATTTAATTATTCCTCCTTTGCTCTGAATTAGTAATATGAGGGAGATATAATGCACCCTTTGCATTTGAAATCACACACTACCAGCTGTTGATGTTGCATTACATTACAACACTATGGTCATTCATTTGAAGCTCTTTATTTCACATTGTTGCCACAGTAACAGCTATTAATGCTTTGCTTTCTTTTGTTTACACAGTGTGGATAAATAAAGTAGAAATTAGATATGTTTTTTTCTCCAAAAATATGCATGCCTATAATATTTCTTGTAATGGGAGAATTTGGCTAACATGACCAAGTGTAGTACAGGAGCTGCAGAAAACCATGACTGAAATTCAAAAGCTTTATTGACATGACCATAATGACATACAGTGTTGCTAAAGCCCTGTCACACTGTCCTGAAATTGACACCAGAGGTTAATTTCCGTGTTGAATTCGTGTGTCCATTTTGCCATTCGTAAGGCACTCGTGAGGGCATCTTGTCAAATCGTGTGCCATCGGGGCGAAAAATGCCCGATGGCACCGATGATCAGACGAAGATGACGCGACAATGAACCTTCGCAAGGTCCTTATGCAATTTTGTGGCATGCCAAAGATCCCAATCTTAAGGCCGTTAGCACAGAACTCTAGCTACACTGATCGATATACTCATTGGATCTGCGCAAACAAGCGTAGATAACATCCTGAGAGTCCACAGGTTATAGAAATATAAGGATCATCACTGAGCGATCAGAACTTGTGACAGGGGAAGCAAATACAGACAACACGAGTAGCTTTAGGTTGCAAAACATGATCAAAAGTCGTGTTCAATGGCATTACAATGAGAAACACCGCGGCTGAAGGTTAATCCATAGGTTAAAGCAATGTATGTAAAAGTATTGATAATCCATAATTCAATTTTTATGCAAAAATTAGCTGCTAATGGTATAGCCATTAGCAGCGCCATTAGCGCAGCTTCCGGTTTTTCTACGCATCTCTCTCACTCCTTATTTGGTAAGCTGTGTGTGTATGTGGAACTTTCCCTCGATTCCATTGGCTCTGACGGTTAGAAAGAGATGTCAATCATCAACATCGACCAAGGGGGGCCAGAGATATGGAAAATCCACCCAAATGACCCCAGAAGTGTTTTATTTTTGATAAACCTCTCTAAAAATATCAGATGTCACTTATTTTGCATCAATTTTGATACAGGGTACTTATATATACTTATACTTATATGTTGTACTTTGGGTTCCTAAAGCTTTTAGTCTACCTTTCCATCATCCATGGGTGGTTTTCACTATAAGTAAAACATATTTTTTGGACGGACACCATAATTTTTTTTACCATGTTCAATATGAATTTTCTTTAAAATAAAAAACATCTATATTGATTCTGACTTTTCTACATCCAACTCACAGGTTTATCATTACATTTGAGAAAAAGGATTATTAATGTAACCCTTTTAGAAGGGAAGATATGGTCATTTGTTCTGGGAATGTCCTTTTCCAGCCTGAGACCTGAAAAACAGGCATTTTGACAAAAGCAACATTTTTTTCTCTATTATATTTCATCACAATAGGAGTCTTTTCAATCGTGGATAAATTATCATATTGAATTAGCCCCCAGCCTTACTTACACTTGAGGATTATTTTTACTCAAACCCACCCTTACCACAGTTTTCGAACAGGAAATGAAGCCTTTCTTTACCTCCCGCAGCATGTCTGTGAAGTTCCTCATTTGATTGACAGCAGTCCTCTGCTACAGTGACCTAGGAATGAGCCATCTGGTCTTAAACAGCCGGCAGCGGCTGTTAAAATCTCTGGACGATATCAACAAATTGGATCAAAATGTGAAACTAAGTTTGTAGTGATTTATTTAAGCAAAGGTCAAAACTGTCCCCCCCCCACCACCACCACCACTTCTCTTCTCCCTTCTCCCTTTTCTATTCATCACATTTAAAGCGCTGACATGCCCGCCCCCAACACTATCAATTAAACATACTGTCAACCAGCACATCCACTCTCCCTTTTATTCTCCCATAACTCTCCATTTATCTCTGAATCGACCCACATGTAAGACATTCATTCGTAATGTTGAATTTGGTCATTTAAAAATGAGTGTTTCACATTATATTTTCTACATTTTAATTAATTTAACTGACACTTTTATCTAATACAACTTGCAAAAAACTATGAAGATACAAATGTTCTTCATGTTAGCTAAACCATTACAAGTGCTTAATTAGCATTAGCTTCAGAGTGGGCTTAACCTCGTAAATGCCATCATGCCGCCATTGTTTTTGATTGACATGCCCGTCCTCATCGTTATCAATTAAACATGCTGTGGACCAGCAGATCCACTCTCCTTTTTGCTTCCGTAACTCCCAGTTGTTATCCTCCTTTCCAACTCCTCCTTGTGTAAATGTACAACATTTGGCCAAGAGAAAATCTCACGTTGAATTTGGTCATTTCCGTATGTGTGTTTTTCATTAAATGTTTTAATTTAGCTGACTCAGAACACCAAGAAAATGTTCACTTTAGGTAATCCAACCCATTGTATGTCCTGGGGCATTAGCTTCAAATGGGCTAAACCTTGTAAATGCCACACATTTTTTTTTGGTTAAGGTTTAAAGGCAAAGGTGATTTACAATGACATATTCAACACATAGTAACCCTCTCTATCTGTGACGCAAATCACTATATCCCGATGAGTTGGATATAATCAGTTGTCATTATGTCGTGCGAAATGGGACCAACCTGAGCTAAAGTGCATACAACTAGGACATTTACAGCTGTGATGCACAGAGCTGTAATGAGAGGTATGGTTTTACTGCATTAAGAAGAGCCAGGCCATGCTGTGCTGAAATGATAAAGTAAACACGCCACAGTGGTAATTCCCAATGGGACGTCCATGATGATGGTAAAGAAACATCTGCAAAACATCCTTATGGCTTTTAAGCAATCATACTAATTGAGCTTCGAAATCATTTGCATACATAACAATTACAATCAGGAGCAAACAAAAAAAAAGGTCACAAACTAGCTGCACTTACCAAGAGAGTTGTCATAGCAACCAGTGAAATGGAAATACAGCTAGAATTACGGGAGTCGTCAGCGCACTTCGAATGTCGCTTTCGACCAATAGGATTGCGCCGGTGGAAAGGACCCGTTGTATAATTTATACTATCTTTTACTCCATACAGCTGTGCCAGTGTCTGGTTTACTTGGCGGAGGCTGAGATGGTGTGCTACATTACAACTGTGGCCAATTCCACGGAGAGGGGGGGGATGAGCCCTTTATTTATTCAGCTATTAATGTTGAGCAGGAGTTGGCTGCACCCAGTTTGTCTGTGTGAGAGAGTTTGCCTGGCAGCAGCCAATCAGCGGAGAAATTACACTTTTTTTTGTCTGGGAAGGAAGATTGCAGTAATATTTTACATAGAGAGGACATTTCAATAAATGGAGATAACATATGGGAGTATCTGTAAAGGCAGGCTGCATCATCAATCTGAACAATAATCATAAAGAAGTGCTTTAACCAGTCGTTGCAGGATCTCCCCCCTGCCAACGCAATGCATCAAAGACGCATATACAACCTGCACTTATGCAACTGCACTTTCCAATCATTTCTGACGTGGAAATGATTGCGATAACACTCCTAGTTCAGGGTGTATTATAGGATAGGACCTTTATCATTCTTACCGTCTTGTTGTTCATCTATTTAGCTCAATGCTGCGCTGGCCTTTTCCAACATGTGCTGTGCTCCGCTCCGCTGCTCCAGTGTGACGTGTGCAGCGTGTGACTGCAAGTCTATAATTCATAAACATATGCACTCTTCCCTTTGAAATCTATCCATAATTGATTCTGCCAGTCCCACTGTAGAGATGGTTACAGGGCGATCCATCTCTCTGACTCGACTGCCGAGTGTGTGAGCGAGAGCATCTGGGTGTGTATGCTCATGTGAAAAAGAGACTTAAAAGAGGGTTGGAGAAAGACTCCTAATGTGAGAAAGGAGCATGGCGCAGTGCAGTGTAAAGTGCAGTCTCTCCCTCTCTGTCTCCCCCTCTCTTTCTTCAGATACCTCCCTCACTGCCTCCACCCTTCATTTCTCTGGCTGCATTTCTGTCATTTTCTATTCTTTAGCTGTGCCTCCATCTTTTCTCCCTCCCCCTGGCTGTTTTGCTCTATAGCTAGGTCCTCAGTCAGTGGCTGTGGAGCCATAGAACTGCCCTGAACGGCGATACACTCATTTGATGTATCTTCTTTTTTTTGTAAATACCATTGGCAATGAACAAAGCGGCGCTACTGTAATTCTGTGGTGGATTTGGTGACCACCACCGTAGGCCCGTGTCAGTAATGCCACCCAGGCTATGATGCAACTTGTGGTAAGTCACTGGAGGTTGGCCATACGATGAGTGTAGTGAGAGTGAGTAACGGCAGATAGGGGAATATGATTTTCAGACTGTTGGTCAGTGACCTGTCTCTTGGTGGAATCCCTAGAGAATAATCAGAAGGAAGGGCAATGAGATAAAGTCAAGGAAATTGCTGTGAGGATGACGTTTCTTGCTCCAATGTATAGTCTTGAGAAAGGAAATGTTGTATTCAACAGTGAAGGCTACAGTCAGAGGTTATGCCAGATGGTAGTGGCAGTGGAGCGTAACTTAAGGAATTGACTCGATAGTAATAAAATACAATTTCCGATACCACAGAAAATACGTTAGTAAATACCCCACTTTCCTCTGTTAGCAACTACAACTAACAAGGGACTACTTGGGACTGCTAAACTTCTTTACAGTGAACATTAGCCACCTTTAGCTTAGCGGTGTTGAGGTGATGTCATGCGTTTATAGCCTAACGATTGAATGTATGCTATAACTAAAAGTGGTTAGATTATCCTGCTGAAGTATCATATCATAAACCTGTGTTCCCCACAGGTCCTATTTTCTGATTACCATTTCCCCTTAGTACTAAAAGTCAGTTATTCCAAAATGACAAATCCCAATGCTTTTTGTTGAGGGTCCCCTTCTTTTGCTAACTTCTGGGTCAGCCTCAAACCAATACGTCATCACTGCAATACTCTATTAACATTGATTGTAAGTTGGTAAAGTAATGCTGACTTGTATGTTTTTGCCGAAGTTTGGCGAGATAATTCCGAGGTGAGTGTGGCCGTGCGTCAATGATGATGTATGGTGGAGAGAGAAACCGGGCTGCTGGCGTAGGGAGCTAACGACTCCATCTGCTGCGCTCACACACACCATTAAAACCACAGCTGGAGACACACCTCTGCCTGGCTGCTGATGTCCGTCGCTCTTGCTGTCTGCACTCCGGTGCAAAGCGAAATTGCTCGATTGGCGTGAAACACAAAAGCATCGCCTCGCCACAAACTAGAAAATGTTCAATAATGATATCTAATTGATTACCCAATTACACATGTTAGGCATCTCTTGGTTTTAATTGTTGATGTCCCTTCTGTCTTGTGCGGGAACAGCTTGATGCATATTACTGTCGCTGGATCTATTTTCTCTCCTCCTCCTGAATTATTAGTTCTGTTCTCCTCCTCTTTGTCTGTATGTTTATTCCTCTGTTTATCTTCTATTTTTTCTACATGTCTTTTTATATCTCCTCTCCCTCGCTGCCCTAATTTCCCAGTCTGCAATTCCCATCTATACACACACAAACACACAGATGTGCAGAATTTACATATTCCCATACCTGCTACTTCTGCAGTGTTTCTGCACCCGTTTCTTTTTACCCACGTTGTTTGAAAGATTGTCCTATTTTTGGCATGATTACATTTCCTTCATTTTATTTAGCAATATGTGTAATGGGCCCCCTTTCTTGCTTCGGGCTGTTGGTACCCCGATCTCCCCTGTCTCCCTCGACACGCACACACACACACACACACACACACACACACACACACACACACACACACACACACACACACACACACACACACACACACACACACACACACACACACCCACACACACACACACACACACACACACACACACACACACACACACACACACACACACACACACACACACACACACACACACACACACACACACACACTCATACTGTAGCTCTTGGCAGGCAAAAGCCCTGCACTTTTTCTGCTGACTTTTCCATTATTACAATATATCCACTGTTGAATTATTCACTGCAGACGTTGCTATTTGAACACACACACAGTATATTTCCATGCATTGGCACATGCGTTACACATGCTCACACACAGTATCTACGTCAGAAACAAACACACCCACATACATACAGAAACAGAGATACACACACACACACACACACACACACACACACACACACACACACACACACACACACACACACACACACACACACACACACACACACACACACACTGCTTACCATTTCCCTTTGTAACATGGGACAATGGGGACATTTCATTACCCATGTGTAAAATGCAAGGCCGTTTAACAGTCTCTCAGTACATCAATCCTTCGATCCCCCGTCTCTCACTCCACCCCACTGCCTCCTGGATCCCTCGTTTGTCTTCATTGTAAGTTAATTGCCCCATGGAGTCGCTCGTTTCCGTGCATACAGCTCCGTGTGTTTGCTATGGACTTCTGTGGGGTTGTGTATGTCTTTTTTTGTGTTTGTTTGTGTGTGTGTTATATCCAAATCTGAGGCACAGTTGGTAGATTATTTTGGTTGCTTGCATATCCTAATGTGATGCTGTTATTGTTATAAATACCTAGGTGGTTTACTTTCACACTTTTTAATTCTTCCTGCAAAAACTCGAGAATATCCAATGTTGTGTTGCTGTGAAAGCATCTCCTTTAAACAACTGTATTTATTGAAGTATCTTACCAAATTTTTTTTTTACATACCATGATAATCTTATATACCTTTGCACAATAAAATGTTTGGAGTTATTGTGGAAAAACAAGTGGAAAGAGCTTGAACGACTTGTAATGTAACTAGAACCAGAACCTCCTTCTGTTGACATTAGCTAATTAGCTTGTTTGGATAGCTTAGCACCGTCTGCTAACAGCTAATGTCAATAGCTCTCCTTTGCCAATTACAACATGGATTTATTTTCACTGTTTTTTTCACAACTTGGTCAAAGAGTAGACTTCCTGTTACATTGCTGAGATGTAATACTCTCATATCTATGGTAAATAAAAACATGTTGCCACCAAGAGTTATCAGCTAGCCTCTGTCTTTAGCTAACAACATCTATGTTCCAGTACCTCTAAAGCGCTGTCCTTTTTCCCCCTTAAGCTGTGGGTTTTCTCTGGAAGTATTTCCTTGTACGATGTGAGGGTCTAAGGACAGAGGGTGTCGTTTTTCTCATACTGATATTCTGCACAATCTGTGCTGTTGTATTTGCTGTAAAGTGTCTTTACTGTAGGCTATTTTTATTATATGTACAGCACTTTGGCTCCACCAAAAATCGTTTATAAATGTGCTATATAAATAAAACTTGATTTGATTTGATTTGGAAATAACGATGTTATATCTTATCTTCTAATATTATAAAACATAAAGTTGTGTTATTCCATGACGTATTATTTCTTAGCCAGAGAGTCTCAAGGCAGCTAATCGCTAATTATTGAATAGTTAACACGGGCACCAGTTTGTGAATATCTCAGGGAAATAGATTGAAGAGACGAGATGAGACCAGACTGCTAGATAACGCATTATGGAGCCAATATCTCATGATTAGTCCTCGGGTTTTACGGATTCTGCAAACTGACTACTTCCTTAATGAGTTTTTCCTTTTTAACTCAATCAGCCGTTACATGGCAAGGACTAATCATTGCTACCAAAGTACAAACATATTAGTCACTATGTTAATAACAGGGAAGTGTGGAATCTGTCATCATTATTTTACCACACACTTTCAAACAGTTTGAGCATTGATTCATCCCACTCCCATCCATATGTCATATCATTTATTCAATCCACCATATACTTCCTGTGTCTATCAGTAGCTGCCTGTCACTCTTCCTCTCTCTGTCACTCCCTCTCTCCCTCACACCCTCCCACTATAGCTGTTGTTAAAGCCTCTGCAAGACTCTGAACGTGTTCCAAATGAAATTGCCGAAGCAGCAGCATAAGATATCTATCAAGGTTCGCCAGCCTCGCAGGAGTAAAGAGAGCTTCTTATTAAATCACATTAGCTCCATCGATTTCCGCGTTGGCTCGCTCGACTTTTTGTCTCTTTCACCAAATGAGCTTTTAACTCCTGGCTGGCCGCAGCATTACTTAATGTCTTACTGTAGGCGGACGGTAATGCTCCTGTACCGTAAAGGAGGAAGAGGGGGGCACGGTGCAGACTGTGTTCTTCATCTTTGTGGGTTTTAATCGATTTTATTTTTTCTCTTTGAAGTTGTGTGTGTGTGTGTGTGTGTGTGTGTGTGTGTGTGTGTGTCTTCACAAATGGGTTTTTTATTGTTTAGCTTGAATTAAAGTGTGAGTCCTAGATTAACTTTAGGGACTGCAGTGACGCTACCCATCACAAAACAGCCTGTTTAAAGCCACTGCCTTATAATAGCCACACACACACACACACACACACACACACACGCACGCACGCACACACACACACACACACGGGTGAAATGAGGCTTTGAGGATTTCGTACAATTGGTGTGCTGAGTAGGGTTGTTACACAGTGGCTGTCTTTATCCATTTTTGTATTGTCCACGTATCATCCCCCTGTGTGAGTCATTTCCTATGTACACTCACACGTGCATGTGTCTCCACATGTGGCTCTATGTATTTGCATGTATCCGTCCAGTGATTTTACTCCAGGGAGGTTAGGGGGCAGTTGAGTTACATATTAGAGAATGACAGATGTTGGAGTCTTGCTGTATTGTCAGGCACTTCTCTGAGCAACCAGGCCACGCTATTCCCAATGATGTAGAAATCGATGGCAGTGTAAACGATAGGTGTTCTGTATCGACAAAGCAGTCCCCAGCTGACCCTGTGAACCAATACGAGTAGGGCGAAGCATGTTGTCACAAGGAGGAAGTGTGTTAACACCTGAGATAAAAAGGCCTTGTTTCGCTACAACTTTGGGAAATTAAGGTTTAGTCTTCGTTCATGTTCATTTCTGGGAGTACATTCTTCTGTAGGGACACATTGGCATTGGGTCAAATAGCATGGCTACAAAAGCATTATTATTAATAAAATAAGTACTTAAAAGTGATTTAAATAGCTATCATAATGATATGTGTACTGTCTGATTTATTCTAACATCATCCTGAACAGACGAAAAGAGACTTTCTGTTCAAAAGGATCTTCTTACGTTGTTCATTCGTGAACATTTCTTAACCTAAGTTGGAAAGGACTGCTATCTTATTAGGTGAAATAAATAGTAAGTAACATTTGGAGAAATACCTGTGCTTCATTATGTCTTTTATTTCATTAGCAAGTGGTTGTTTTTCTCATAATTGAATTTTCTTTGAATTCAATTTATTTACTTAAATCCGTTGTTCCAAGCAGAGGACTAACAATCAATCTGTGGGTGCATTTGGGTGAATGTCTTTTTGTTGTTGTCTGTACACGTTATGTTATTTATGCTCTACTGTAGCCTAAAATGTCAACACTTCATTAAAAAAAAAACCTTACAAAAATGATTAACAATATTATAAACTTACATTTCCTGCAAAAAATACATTTCCTGATTCAAAAGGATGCAGATATAAACCAACACACCTAATTAAAACACAGTCCTTCTATATAAAGAAACTAAAAGTAACCCTATTAAAGATGTCCAAGAATGTGCAGTACGCCGCACATGTACAGTACAGTTACAGTACAGTAGGTGCATTCAGGCATTCAGTTGTCATGTTAAGTCTCATCTGAAAATCATTGGCGTTGATATCCTCGAAGTGTTGGGAATGTTTGTGCGGGCACGTGTGTTCGAGCATTCACACGGGAAGGCATGACGTTCACGTGCCAGTGAATACGTAAGCAGGCTGGCGGCCATGTGCACATGCATGAGTAGGTCCGGCCTGTGTCTTCTTGACAGTGTTGCATGTCCACGTGTGTGTATGGATAGTTGGATAGAGAAAGATGGAGAGGTGTGTGTTCACGTGTACTGGAATGTATACGTGATGCTAAAGCATGTCCTTCTCTGAGAATGAGCATAATGAAACATATCAAACAGTGGCTCCACACGCCCCAGTTCTCACTTCACATCTCCATACCTACTTGCACTGACATCCCCCTTCCCCCATCCCCCTTTCCTGCTGCTCCTCCTTCCAGCTCCCTGCCATCCTCTTCCCCCCATCATTCCATCATTTTCTCTCCGCTCAACTCTCTCCGAGCTCCCCTTTCTCTTCCATCATCCCATCTCCATCAATCACCCCCAACTTCAACATTTTGTATCCCCATTTCCTCACATGATCCCCTATCCCCTCATCGTTCTCCTCACCTTACTTTACCTGACCCACCATCTGCCTTCCCCTCTTGGGGGCTGGAGGATGGGGGATGACAAAATGAAGCGAGAGGGAACCGAAGAGGGGGAAGTTGGGATTGGTGAGAAGATATAGGTCTCCGGCGTATGTCTTCATTAATTATGCTCACGTGTACAACATGCCAGTGGAGTGAACCAGAATACATGTGCTGTGGATTTTAATAGGTTTTTTTCGGGCTCACAAAAGGGTCTGCTTTGATCACTAAAAGCCACACATTCATTCATATTGTTTGTATCAAAATGCACATAAGAAAATTAATCAAGTGTCTGACAGGATGGGGTCAAATCGTTTCTCAAAATGCAGCTGCGCCACCATAAGAATGAGTGCAAAGCTTCAGTACAATGCTGGTTAAGTCCAACATGTGTAATTATTTAAATGGCATCCACAATGGTAACCCTTAAGCATCTACCACTCATTTAAGAAATGCTCTACTGCCCTATAAACAATATCTGAATTCAAACGAAGACATTAGTTTAGTCAATTTATTGAACAATAATATATATATATATATATTCTCTTTTTTTCACTCGGATTAATAATTATAACAAAGTACCAAAAAAAATAATAATAACAAACCAAAAAAAAAAAATAATAATTTTCAGATAGTCGATACAAACAATCAAATAAATTACTTTTTACAATTACAAGAAATAACAACAAATGGGATTTTACAGGTCCTGTTCATAACCATTAATGATGTGACTCCTAAATACATGGGACATGATGATAGAGTGAAGATGAAACATTGAGCTAAGGAACATGTCATGATAACATGTGTTCATCTCGACGGTGTAAAACCACATGAAGAACTCAACTCTGCAATCAAACAGATGTGACGACTAGAAATATTCCAAGTTGTATCATCGCCGTCATCGAGCATGCTCGCCTGTCATCGGGCTGATACTGCTGACTTAGTATTCAAGTCCAGTGATCAAGCTTGTTCATCATAACACATCCTCTGCTGCCAGAGGGTGGGGTGAGAGCCCTACATCAGCAGCACACTCGGCAACAGCTTCTGTCAACACAAGTCTCACACTCCGAAAAACGTTTTCCAATGCAAAATGTCTAAGTTTCATCCTCATCCTTACTTCTACAGGGTAGCGAGCTTTGAAATAAATCTGGTTTTCTGCACCTCTTCCTATATTTGAGTTATCAAAACTCAATTTTCTTGTATGAGCATCAAGTATTTAGTAAAGGTCCAGGCGGCGACCTCTGGTTCCAAAAGAAAAGCCGATGCGTAAAGGCCTTAAACCTCCAATCTCTGTAGTAGGGGCGACTCAAGTGTTTGCAAAAGGAATTCAGATTGTATAGAAGTCTATGAGAATATTCACTCAAGTCTTAATTGCTAGGTTCAAGTCCTGTTCAGCATGATGTAACGATGATAATGTTAGCTTTTTATAGATAGTGGTATATCTGTCTTTGTTAAACTCACTGGAGTTGACACAATAAGGGAACAGCTCTCGATAGACCATACGTCATGTATTATTTTGGTTATGTAAAGACTACATCACTTTCACACCGTGTTGTAACTAACATGGTGTCAAAGCAAGATGTAGCTTTCTTCTTATAGCATGTTCGGTCATCTTCAACTCAACTGGCAGTCATTCTTACCTGTTCTTACCCAAGTCATATCCCATGGGTATGTTATGTAATGAATTTGCATAAATAGTTACCCTCAGGGTGGAGAGAGAGAGAGAGAGAGAGAGAGAGAGAGAGAGAGAGAGAGAGAGAGAGAGAGAGAGAGAGAGAGAGAGAGAGAGAGAGAGAGAGAGAGAGAGAGAGAGAGAGAGAGAGAGAGAGAGAGAGAGAGAGGTGAGAATAAAGTGTAAATTGAGGCAGTGCTGTGGGTGTTACAGTTCTAAAGAAACTGAGAACACAACTAACTAGGTCACACACACACACACACACACACACACACACACACACACACACACACACACACACACACACACACGCACATGCACGCGCGCACACACACATACCATGTATGCATCACTTAAGGGGACATTTCATTGACTTCCATGCATTTCCTGGAGACTTATCCTAACCTTAACCATAACCAACACATGCCTAACCCTAACCCTAACCCTAATCCTAACCAAGTCTTCACCCTAAAATTAATGATTCCCCTTATGGGGACCTCCATTTTGTCCCCATAAGTCCCCACACGTGACTGTGTAAACAGATGTAGGTCCCCACAAGTATAGTAATGTTAGACCACACACACACACACACACACACACACACACACACACACACACACACACACACACACACACACACACACACACACACACACACACACACACACACACACACACACACACACACACACACACACACACACACACACACACACACACTGTACCTTTAATACTGCAGGATAAGGTCGATTTAGAATCTACTTATTCTTTATTCCACACCTTGCGTTTTTTGTGGAAAGAAGAGCAACGAGATGGAAACATCTACTTTCTCTCATTATTTAAAGGACCCTTGTCTCATGGGGGACAATGGCCTCGTGTTGGGAAGCTTGCCAGTGGGACACGATGGACTGACTGGGAAAAGCGGTAAAGGCCACTCTCTTATTACCTCAGCGGTGACTGTTGAGTTTCTGCTGAGTTGTGCATGTGTGAAGCTGCACGTGCCATTTGTGAGAAGTCATTCATACTCAACAAAGCTTTTCCTTGAAATCTGTTAATGAGTTTTGGGAGAAAACGCTGGGATGGAGTGTAATATAAAAACCAAGACATGGAGTCAGAGGATTCCAGCCTTGCACAAATGCCCGAGGTCTTGTATGTCATGAAGGCTACTCAGAGACCAGAACAGAGAGTGCCAAACGGTACTAATGCTGCCCTATCAAGCTTCTCCTTTCTAGGTCATAGTCATAGATTCATCGTGTCCATCATCAAACATGACTCGATCTGGAGCGCTTCCAAAACTGTCCTGATTAATGATTCAAGCTTTTTTAGGAGACATTTGATTTGGTTTATAGGGGAATGTTTCCTCAATAAATGACATTGAACCAAGACGTGGTGAATCACCAGGCACGCAAGCGCTCTATTTACACTGTCGAGACGGGTGTTATTTTTAAACAGACTAACAATGAGAGCCTTCTCAGATTGCCTTTGCTTCCTGATCAAAGGTTGCTCCTAATTACTATTGTAAGAATCCCCACCATCTTATGAGGCAAAGTCTCTCTCGATTTGGTAAATACAACTTATAAATAGGGTGACATTGAAAAAAGAACCCTTAATAACATTTTATTGACATTTTAGACTTATTTTCTTGCAAAATGTTATAATTTTTTGAAATTATTTTCTATATTGGTTGGCATTGTTCCCCTCCATAGGGTCAGTTACAGTGCAGATGATATACATGTTTGTGTGCACACTTGCTTGCTTGCATGTATTTTGAGGCATTTTGAAGTTTTGAGCAGTTCAGAGCCATCAAGCAATCAGATCAAACTCAATGTGTTAGAATAAGGGGTCGATCAGGGTGTAGTTACTCCTGTTCGCCACTAGAGGCTCTCTATTACTCACATATACAGTATGCAGCACACTGCTGATGCACAAAGTTACAAAGTAGTTAATTAACACATTTAAACTTCAGACTTTTTAGCTGATTTTATGTAAGTGTGACTTAAGTAAGCCGTAGATACACACTGAACAATACATTATGTTTAAGAAACATGATATAGGGTACGCTGAAATAGATGTGGTAATAACTCTTATCTGAAAAGCCGAGCAGGCAAATATCCCCAAAACACCAAGACACATTTAAATTAAAACACCTTTTCATATCTAATCTTTAACACCTCACAACATGTCCCTTAATCATTTCTAAAGGTCGTGTTACTCTTATGAGCTTTTTCCAAAAGACAGAACACCCTTTTGTACCTTTTCTGTAAATGTCCTCACTTCTTCAGTACCACTGCACTTTCAGACCTTATTGGGAAGGCAAAATGACTTTGACTTCAATCATTTTGAAATACAATGGAAGAATGACACACTATCAATAGCACTCTTTGCTAATGATACAGCGTTCATTCTCAACTATTTCCTAATTGGTGTATGAAATGCCACTCTCATGCCAAATTGTGGTGGTCAATATTTGAGCTTTACATTCTCTGCCTAAGTGACTGAGAGTGAATTACAGGCCGACTCCAGATATTTTCCTTAAGTACTAAAGTGCAGCACGGACACTCGCTCTCTCTGATCCTTGGAGTCAAATCGCAGACGGCCCACTCTTTGATTCCTCAGATCGTTTCACTTAATCCATGCCTTTGAAACTCGCCTCTTTCTGAGCGGGGTTTGAGATGTTGTCAGTAAATGGAGCTCTGATCTCAATGTGTATTGACCTTAAGCCCATCTGGCTCTCAGATGTGCTAACTACCTGCACTGACCTGGATGACAGGTGTCCTGTTGACCCATTTTAACTCTGGCGCCGCCTGGTTGTGTTCAGATTTCCTTTGGGTCTGTTGTTCCTTTCATATTTACATCAGTGTCCCCGAGGCAGATCAAGGAAGAGGAGGTGACTGTGATATCTGACACTTTGTTATCAAGCAACTATGACTCGCCAACAGTTAAGACAATTCAAATAATGTCAACTTTATTTATCCCTGGGGAAATTGCATTTTGTGACTCCATTTTAGAAATAAACGGTTGAAGTAACAATATATATGTTTATAAAAATTGGAGGTTAAAGTTAAAAGTCAAATACAATTTAAATTAAATAACTACATTTATAAACAAATAAGAAGTTAAAGTCAAAAGTCAAACAAAAGAGGAAATACTATAGAATACAAATATTTACACTAACATCAAAAGTAAGGCACATTGTACTACAGCAGGGGTGTCAAACTCAATTTCATCGCGGGCCACATCAGCATTATGGTTGCACTCAAAGGGCCGGTTGTAACTATATAAAATATACATATATATAAATATATAATATATATAAAATAATGTGTTATATGACATTATTGCCTCTGAATTGGATTATTATCGGATAGGATAATGACTTAGTAATTAACTAAGTTTGAAAGCAAATAATTGCAAGTCTCTTCAGTGCGCATGTCACAAAACGAGATGCATTGTGGGACATGTAGTTTATGGGCAACCTGATTCTGTAAAGCGGCATTTAATCGTATAATAAACATATTACATTCTTTGCAAGCTCTTGCGGGGCCACATAAAATGAAGTCGCGGGCCGGATGTGGCCCCCGGGCCTTGAGTTTGACACCCCTGTACTACAGTATAAAGACTTTAACAACAACACATTGAATATGAAATGTGTGTGTGACTCACAGGTGTTCAGTGCACACAGTTTTAATAACCTGTCATCTGTTGGGCTCCCATGAGTTTTTCGTCAGCGGGGTGCGTCAAAACAAATCCGATTCGAGCCGTTGTAACTTCGGCTAAGCATGATGGACTTGTTTGTGCTTTTTTTGCTAAAATACTGTCAATGTTTCTAATGCAGAAAAACAGGGATTGGATCCAAATGCAGACAGTTGGAGGCAGTAGGATGACTTCAGTGATTTATTGTAAATGGCTTACAGAAAGAAAGTCCAAATGGCTGGCAGGCAGCTCGCAGAAAGGTGTTAAAAGGACGTAGGCAGCCAAAGTGGTAAAATCAGAAGTATTTAGACAGTTTATTTGGTTGGATTGTACCTCTTAGGAAAAGCCAGCGATGACTTTCCAGTGTTACACATGTCACAACTACATCCCATTTAATCCAAGCCACATTACAAAACTCAAATGTGACACGTAAAAGAAAGGACCCTGTCCTATTTCCGACAATGGGTTCCCTCAACTGCCTTTCTTTGTTAATCCGAGTAAAAAAAGGCCGTCTTTGAGCATTTTCAGATCAATCCATCGTTGATGCAGTCAGCCAGCCAATCAATGTCAATCCGGCAGATAATGAATCCTGAACAGCACGTTCTGTGGAGTGCAATGAGCTTCCCGGCGCAACAAGAGGGAGCTTTAGCCACGTCAGCGGAGGAGTCTGAGATGCTGCTAGATTTCAGCGAACCCATCTGTAGAGCTGCAGTGCTCCTCCCGCTACAGGCTACATGATATCAGTTCTCATCTGTGTGCTGTCTCTGTTTAACCGCCGTGTGTGTCCGTCTGCCCGTGTCACGGAGCAGATTATGCGACTCGGCGATTTGTACTTTTTTATCGGAACATTTGAAGCTTTTGGCTCTGCGTGTGTTTTACGAGATAAGGTGTCCTCCCGGCAGTGCTGTACATGTTTGAAGCTGGTGTGCGAGTGTGCTTTTGATGCATGTCTGTGTGAGAGGGATTGTGGGTGCCACTGCGTTGGTTGCGCTGCTCTCTGCCGCTGTGCTTAGAATGCTGATGTGTCACGCTGCAGCACTGCCCCACTTATCCAGCTAACCTCTCTTCCTTCCCTCCCTCCCTCCCTCCTTCCCTTTCTCCTTCTTCCCTGTGCTCTCCACTTTATTCCCTTCCTTTTTCCCATCATCCCGTCTTCACTCCTCTGCGGCCCTCGCCATCCTTTCTTCCTTATCCCCTCGTCTCTTTTACTTTCTCTTCCACCTTCGTCTTCTCTTCCTTCTGTTCTTCCTCGAGATACCCACAGAAAGTCCTTTTTCATTTCCAGTTTAGCCGCATCTCACATTTTTCATGGCTGCTGTAAGTCTCTATTGTTGTGTGCAAGTTTACATGTTCTTACAGTATGTGTGTGTGTGTGTGTGTGTGTGTGTGTGTGTGTGTGTGTGTGTGAGTTGGTGCCACTGTTTGTCTGTCAACGTCTTACAGATGTTGACGATGCAGCAAAAATGCACACCGGCCCCTCGGTCGACCGTTCTGCCTGTCTTCCTCTCTCTCCCTCACACGCACACACACACACACACACACACACACACACACACACACACACACACACACACACACACACACACACACACACACACACACACACACACACACACACACACACACACACACACACACACACACACACACACACACACACACACACACGCACACACACACACACACACACACCACACACCCACACCACGCACGCACACACAACAGCTCTGTTCTTATCAACCAATCACATCGACCCCATCCGCTCACATCAGCTAGCTCCGTGAAGAGCTACAGCGTGTGACAGCCGCAGCCCCCAGCAACCCACATATGTCCATGCCAGAAAGCGGAGGCTAGCGCTGCAAAGCTGTCTCCGTGTTGGCAGCATCTGTCCCTCTGCAAAGCAGAGCTGGGTCCCCGATAATGAAATCTGACCACTCTATCTCCTGATGTAAATATAGAAAATAACACGGCTAATGAAGAATTCGCCCACAATGGCCGTGATTTGTGCTGAAATATTGTCGGCGAACATCTGCCTCTGGTCACATGGAGTCATGGCGATGTGATAATGAATTTATAAGATAGGATAATGAGCCCTGATCGATGAGAAGATATACTGTGTGATGTCCTCAGTGTTGCTAAACGTGTGCCAGTGTGACTGGTGATGACCTGAAAGCATCGAGCGAGAGGTGAATAGGACGGCATGCAGCTCAGATTAAGATCTGACACTTCTTCAGTTGGCTTTTTAATCAAGGTTACTGGAATTTAGATGTTCTCATGGATTTCCATTTATCGATCCACCAGAGGTTTTCCGGCCAAATGTAGTTGTTTGTTTTCCGGACAGCTGGAGGAAATAGGTCGAACTCAAAACAAAAATCTACATTTGTACCAAAGCCGTGACTAAAATACTATAAACAACAGATATATAGTGATGTTTTAATTAAAAAAAGAACGTCTACCCTTGAGAAACACTCATCTTTCAACACATTTGCATTTGTTAATGAGCACACTCATGCTCTGTAGCCTTGGAGCAGTCTGGGTTCAGTGTCTTGCTCGAGGGCTCCTCAGCTGGCAGATATAGCACCAGTCACTCTGCTGTCAGCTGTGGAGAGCTGAAGCTACAGAGACACAGGAAGCACATGTACAGCCTTTTACACAAGACAATGACAACATCTGAATTAGGCTTCTATCTTGGTGGGAGATCGTGAAGTAGCGCATGTTGCTGTGGTGTTAATTCAGTCAATTAATATCTAGTAAATACATTAGTAATGATCCTACTCCTGACTGTGCTAATTGTGTTACCATGCGTATTCCTCCAGTACGTAGAACAAAGAAAACAGAACTGCTGCATTACAAAAAGACGTCGTTATTATTTGCCAATGGAAATGAAGAAGACATTGGTACATTCTGTATTTCTTAAACCATATAGATTAGTCTTCTTTCAACAACTATATTGCATGTTCATCGATTCATTGTTTTGTCCTGTCATGGAGAAAAAAGTAATTAAGTTGTAGTCAAAGTGGAAGTTAGCAAAGTGAACACTAGTCTGTTGGACACATCCATTGATTTGTGTTCTTGGCTGAGATGGAGGTGTAAGAAACGGATTAGGCCACACATCCTTCGTTCAAAGATCCGCCTGTCCTTGACTTTCTTCTGGGGGATCTCAAGGTGTTTCCCGGCCAGATGGGATGTGTTATCTCTGCAGAGTGTGTGAGGTACACCCTGGGGTGTCCGCCCTTTAGGAGGTGCCTTTAACGCCCCTACAGGGAGGCGTCCTGAACAGGAGCTGCTCGAGTGAAACTGGCACATTAAATTACCTTTCTTTGTAGTCAGCAGATTTCCCTTTGTGTCCTCTTCATCAAGTATACAAAATCCAATTATTCATTTTCTTCCAGATCTAGCAGACTCTGTCTTCCTTTCTGTGATGCTAACACTCCTTCGCTTCAGGCAGGAAGGAGCCTCTAGGTTTAAAAGAGAGGAAATCGATGATATCCAGGCTATATAATTATCTTTTTAAACCTCACCCGCTCACATAGACACATCTTATTTTAGTCCACCTGACAAGATTGCCAAACAAGGCATGTGTGCACAAGATACTGTTCACGAAACAAAAGGAAATTGTGTTTTATTTCGGGCAGCACCGTTGGAACGTTCCACCAATGGAGACGCCTGAACGCCGCGAGGCTGCATTACTGGGGATCATAGATGAGGGTGTTAGATATGCCTGGAGTGTGTGTGCTGCGTGTGTGTAAAAGCTCTACTTCAACATGGGGTGCATGTAGGAACATCTGAAGTTGAAAGCATGAGGATAAAGCACACACACACACACACACACACACGCACACACACGCACACACACACACACACACACACACACACACACACACACACACACACACACACACACACACACACACACACACACACACACACACACACACACACACACACATTAGGTCCACGCTCCTCCATCGTGTTGTTTCCTGGTGGCAAAAGCAGCATGACGGTGTTTGGTATCGACCCGGGAGAGATGTGTAATCCACTCAGCGTGTGTGTGTTTAGTGGCATCGAGAGTGTGTTGTGTTTCCAGAGAGAGTGTGGCATGTAAAGTAATTATTCAGACAATAAAGCCTGCCTCTTTTGTCTTTCGCGATCAGAACAAGGTGTCGTGTGCGTCTTTGTGTGCCTGCGTGTTTTCCGTTTTCTGACTAAAACTAAAGCAATTTGAGAAAGACATATTAGTATTGATACTGCGACACCTTTACTGTTTTGAAAGTATTGATTTTCAGAAGAGTTGGGTCGATACTAAATACTAACAATGTAGTCTCACTCCTCTGTGTTTTGCACAAACAATTCAAAATGTTGGCATTTTATTTACCGCGAACACGCCGTGCCACTTGCTCGATTCAAAGAGACGCTGTCGCAGTGCACTTTATGCCTTTTCCTGTTCAACCTAAACTACCCTCACTCAATACTCAAGATTATAGACCTTGGAGGATAAAGTACAAAAGCGTTAACACAAATCATATTTTGCCAAAGTTAGATACATTGTTTTGCTCATGAACTTATTTTTTGCAGCCCGTGTTTTGACATCTCATAGCATCGACTTCACAGTTTTTACTTATCAATATACCTATAACAAATGTTACCTATATGTTGAAGAGTTTCAGGGCCCTTATTTGGAACATACTGGGTGTTTCTCAAAGTCGAGGACGCTTCCTTGGTAGGACATGTCTTCCGAGTCAGGTCCTTCAGAAGCGAGGCAAGAATCCTTCCTATCCTCGGAAATGAAGAATGGTGGAACAGGCTAACAGGTGTACTAACAGATTTTGGAAATTGGTCCGTGCGCAAAGCATTGTGGGGATTTTAAGACTGCGGAGGATACACATGTGCAGCCTCAACATTTCCTGCAACGAAGGACGCCGGCCTCGGTATAATTCCAAGGATCCTGGACATTGGAACAGTCCTTCGGCGGGACTCGATGACGTAGCATCCTGGAAATAGTGGCTCTGGAGGAGCCTTCCTCGACATTGAGAAACACCCACATATTCATATCCGGGCTCTGTTCTTGGTCCCCTCCTCTTCTCTTTGTAAACAAACTCGCTCGGATCAGTCATTAGCCCGCATGGTTTTTCATACCACTGCTACGCTGACGACACCCAATTAATTATGTCCTCTCCCTGCTCAGAGACCCAGGTCGTCGCACGCATCTCTGCTTGTCTAGCTGACATCTCTCAGTGGATGTCTGCTCACCACCTCAAGGTTGTCCCACTCTTGAACTAACAATCAACATCGGCACCTCTGTTGTTTCCCCGACTCTGACTGCAAGGAATCTGGGCGTGATCCTAGATAACAACCTGTCCTTCACTGCAAACATCGCTGCTACAACCCGCTGCTGCAGATACACGCTTTACAACATCAGGAAGATACGTCCCCAGCTGACACAGAAAGAGACGCAGGTTCTGGTCCAGGCTCTCGTCACCTCACGCCTAGACTACTGCAGCTCCCTCCTGGCTGGTCTACCTGCATGTGCCATCCGACCTCTGCAGCTCATCTAGAATGCAGCAGCTCGTCTGGTCTTCAACCTTCCTAAATGTTTCCACACCACGCCGCTCCTCCGCTCCCTCCACTGGCTTCCGGTAACTGCTAGAATCCACTTCAAAATAATGGTACTTGCGTACCATGCTGTGAATGGATCTGGCCCTTCCTACATCCAGGACATGGTTAAACCGTACACCCCAGCACGTGCACTCCGCTCTGCATCAGCCAAACGGCTCGCTGCACCCGCACTGCGAGGGGGACCCAAGTTCCCATCAGCAAAAACATGTGGGTTTGCTATCCTGGCTCCAAAATGGTGGAATGAGCTCCCCATTGACATCAGGACAGCAGAAAGCTTACACACCTTCCGGCTCAGACTGAAAACTCATCTCTTTCGACTCCACTTCAAGCAATAGAATTACTAACAAAGAACTGCTAACTTTTCATTTCATTTCATTTCAATTACAGATAAATCCCATTGAGATCATTGATCTCTTTTCCAAGGGAGACCTGCTCAACAAAGCACTTATATACTAATAAAGGACTGGCTTATCTATAGCCAGTTGAGTAGCACTTGAAATGTTTGGCTCTATAAAACCTGATGTACTTACACTTACTTGTATATGAATCTGTTTTTTTCAAGGTTGTATCTTCCTGGTCGAATGTACTTATTGTAAGTCGCTTTGGATAAAAGCGTCAGCTAAATGCAATGTAATAATGTAATATCTCTTATAGCAGGGGTGGGGAGACTGTGGCCCCCGGGCCGTATACGGCCCGCGAGACCATTTGGTACGGCCCTCGAGGTAATTTATGAACACACGCAAAAAAGAAAAAAATGTAAGAAATCTAGACCGCAAAAAAAATAAACAAGCGAGTGCCTGTTGTTCCTGGCCAAGGTCAGGGTCCTTGAACACAACACGAGCCTAACGTGTCATCACGTGGTATATGTCTCGTCTGACAGGGGTGCAGTTCTGACGGAGAGCACCAGAACGCCGCTCCAGCACTTCAGATAAGGAGCCGTACACATGCCGCTGTTTCTGCGTGGCTGTGTCTTTAGTTGAAAGCCCAGAGGCGATCTGTTCATCTGTCATACTGATCATACAGTCAATAGCTTTGTTGTTATTAGCATCTGGTTAGCTAGCTATGCTAATGAATATAAGAAGCTTTTTCTACAACCAGTGAGGTAAAGGCACTTTATATGATCATTATAGTTATACAAAAATAAGAGAATAAAGTAAACAGGTATAAAATACTATATGACAGTAAAAATAAGTTGTTATTAATAAACAAGAATACAGTTTGAAAGGGGAGTGATTTGTCAAATATCCATAAAGAAAACCTGCTTACAGTTCTGTTTCATATGGATGTTGAGATATGTATTCATAGATCTCTTCATGTTGCTCTCAAAGTGCACCAGATTGATGCTTTACTTTACCCCCCTAGAGGAGGTTAGGTCCCACCCCCCCCCACACTAAATACATCTGCACACATCTTGTGTCCACATCTTTCTGTTTTGGTGGTCATGCCACAACCGTGCACATGCATGCATGCACGAGTCATGGTAAGATATCTGGATTAAGAGGTTGCTTTTTCTTTGCACAGCATGAAAGAAAAGCCAAATGAATGTTGGCTGTGCTTTTAGTATTTTTAAGCAGAGGTCAATAATTTGTACGGCCCTCGGAGGATGTTGAAAACATGTAAATGGCCCTTGAGAGGAAAAAGGTTCCCGACCCCTGTCTTATAGGGACACATACATGGAGCAGTCATCATTAATAATCATTATACTTAAATACCTATTTGCTGCCATATTTCTGTAGGTGGAGTCAACATTGTTTCTAACAAAAATCCTATTTTTAAATAGTATTGGAATTAGCGTATATCTATGGTAAACTTATACAAAACCAAAATGTGTGGTATGAGCTGTCTATGTGAGAGGCAAGTTGAAGGAAAGTCTGTAACTACTTAGGGAACACAAAATCACATGTTGTTTCATATTACTATTTCTCATTGGGATTTATTTAGTCACGATCCGAAATTGATTGTTTCCATGAGTGCAAAACCCTATTTTCTGTTTTTATTTCCGTAGTCTTATCTAAAACTGGTCTGGTTTGATTCTATACCTGAATGTTACATCATAATGACTTTAAATGTAAGTTTAACAAACCCTCTAACAATTACATAATAAGTCAAACACAACAACTGAAAGAGTAGTAATGCAAATATTGTGTTACCACACCTTGATTTGATTAGTTAAATTAAAACCAAAGTATTTATTTTAGTGTGTTCCGCTCTCAGGTCTTTAATAGAATCTTTAATGGTCAGAGCACACAGCACACACACTGCTTTTAACCCATAGTACTAGGGAGCAATGGGAGTGAGGGAAGGGGGTAAACTGGGACCTCTCCAAGTAGCAGTCCACACTCCATATTTAGGTCTGTTCGGGGACTTGAACCGGTCCAAGCCCCTACTCACTGAGCCACTGCCGGACAGTAAGACATTAGAAGTGAAGTCCCAGGTTGTCCCAAAGTCCTTTTGATGTTACGCTTCCAGTGAGTGCGGCGGGGAGCTTTTTCCAAACCTGAATAATTTGTGAGGAAGAAGTGCACCTCTGTCTGATGACAGAGAGTCTCCCTGCATTTGACCTGGTTACGAAGGTGTCCAAATGAAGATGGATACGGATAGAGAGACGGAGCGAGGAGCCTGACGTAGGAAGGTCTCCCCGAGATAGGAGGGGAGGGAGAAATGAATCGTGGAAGCAGAGAGCGGGTTTTGTCACAAACCCAGAGTTGCTGCTATTAGGAGATTACTGGTTGACAGAGGTACGGAGAGAATGTGACTTGAAGACAAATAACTTGTGGTGAATCTGAGGAATTTGAAAGGGAAAGGAAAGGAAGAGCAGTGGAGGGAGGAGATGTCCTGTTCTCGGGTCAACCGGGAGGAACTGCCTACAGGCACCCTGACCTTGGTTATGAGACACTGACACACACACATTTAACCCATGACACACTTTCATTCGCACACATATTGTCTGGCATCCTCCTCTCCCTCAGCGCTTTCTCCCTTTTGCTCCCCTTTTACTTGCGTCGCTTCCCGTCCATCTGTCCTTTCCTTCGCCCCCACTCTCCCTCTGGGTATCGGCCCCATCTCCGCCTCTTTCATCAGGCAGGGCAGGATGTAACGGGGCATCAGGGTTCGATAACGCTAACCTTTATCTCCCGCGCTCCGTCCACAGTGTTCATAATGACAGCCCCTCCTTCCTTCCTCACCTCCTCACCCTCTCCCCCCTCTCCCTCCTCTCCTGCCCCAGGCTTTCTCTGCCTAAGCCCAATTAGCTTGTTGCGACTAACGAAAGGAGGACTCTCTGTATGTGTGTGTGTAACAAGCATGAAATAAGATTTGGCCATCCAGCCGATCAGTTCCAGTTGAGTCTTCGCCTCCTTCAAACTGAAAGAAGGAGACGGAGATGAGCGAACCTTCGACACAAAGGGAGAAAGGGATAGAAAGCTGAAATGATCATCAATGAGTATTCGTACTAAAGCAAATAATACTACAGGAGGACTCGAAGGTGTTCAAATGATTCTCAAAGGGTTTAGTACGGCCCCACTGCCGGTGCAACATTCACAATTTCGACAATGTTAAATGCTCTGTAGTAAGTGTGCTCATCATGAAGTCATCTTCGTGAGTTGGTTCAGGTCACACATGATAACCGGTAAGTCCAACATGCAGCGTATTCAATCGCTGAGCAATGTGCCGGGCACCCAGGTGACAGAATTGCAAGGCGTGCAGAAAGCAAGGCGGATATTGACATTTTCTCTACGGTTGACTGCAAACGATTTATTTATGTTTTGTCTTGGTTTATGTTAAAGAATCAGCTTAATCTTGATTATGTGTCTGATATCTACTCAAAACCTTGTTCCCCTGTTAAATAAAACCAAGCTCTGTTTAGTTTCCGAGTTAAAAAAGAGAGTATTTATGTCATTTAGCGTTAAAAAAAGCTTTTATCCCGTTATTTTTCCTGATTAAAAAATACCTAATTTGTTTAATTATTATGTTAAAAAAAGAAAAGACACAGATAAGTCATCGTTCATGTTTAATGATAGGACATCGTTTTTTTATGTTCACGAGACAACATTTGTGTTCTTCATGTATACAAATACTAAATTCCAACTTATTTCATGTTAAAAAAGAATAAAGAAATTGTAATTATTCCCCTACATTTTACATACATACATACATACATACATCTTGTGACGGCTCATGCTCAGAAGTACACCATGTAACACAGTAAGTGCGGCTTTAGTGGGGCATGTTAGAGAAGGGGAAGGCATAGCGGTGGAATAACGTGTACAACATCTCCCATTACTGCTATGTTCTTTGCGTGGCAGAGCTATGAGCATGCTCTCTGTTGGCCAAGTGTCAGAGAGCGAGTTTGTTGTACAGCCATTACCCTTGACACACACACACACACACACACACACACACACACACACAGGGATACACACAGGGATACACAAACAGACACACAGACTGCTGCAGGGTCAGGATCAGCCTCCTCTTAGCTGCAGAGGCCGAGAGATGGAAGGGGGAAATGGAGAGACGGGTGGAGAGGAATGGAAATAAGTGACGTGCTCCACTGCATCGAATATGAGTCCATCGCTAACCTGCTCCTTTTCGGGCCCCGGCTCTGTTCAAGTGGATGTACAACTATTCTAGCCTTGATGATTTTATCACACGTCTCTTCAAATTCTATCTTTTCACAAGATGTGTCGGAACATGCCTCCGTGTATGTGTACTTTGCCAGAGGATCGAAGATACAGGACAAGACTATAAAGGTGACGGAAAGAGTATGTGTGTGATATTGCACTAGGACAATGTTATCAATGTTGAAGCACACTCTGGAACTCAAGCTACAGTAGGGATCCTGTTCTTTCCTTTTTGATCAGAAAGGTTTTTTATTTCCCCACAGGTTGCAAAAGTATGAAAAGTCCACATTATTCAGATAAAGTTTGAGTTGGTTTGTATCTAGTTACGAAATAGTTTCTAATAGTATTCAACATAGCGATTATATGACATTATTAAAGAGGCTTTAATATAGGCTTTTGTGCAGGTCAATGGTCTGCAAAGGCCTCAATCCCCAAGTTCCCTAACCAATCAGAGCAGCCTGGGCTCTGGTTTCAGACAGAGGGTGAAAATAAGTGCTGCATCACAGGCAGTATGAGAAAAATAAAGAGCTTTTTGAATCAAATCAATCAAATCAAATCAAGTTTTATTTATATAGCACATTTATAAACGATTTTTGGTCGAGCCAAAGTGTGGTCGAGATTTCTTTAATTTTTTTCTTTTTTTTGTGTGTTTATAAATTACCTCGAGGGCCGTACCAAATGGTCTCGGGAGGCGTGTGGTGCAGTGGGTTGTGCGTTGGGGTTCAGCTCAGCGGGTCACAGGTTCAAACCCCACTGCAGTCAGCTTGTCGTTGTGTCCCTGAGACCCTTCACCCCAAATTGCTCCTGTGGGGATTGCCCACAGTATTGAGTATGTAAGTCGCTTTGGATAAAAGCGTCTAACAAGTGACATGTAATGTCTCGCGGTCCGTATACGGCCCGAAGGCCGTAGGTCCCCCCCTGCAGTAGAGGCACAACATACAAATTAGGAACCTGAAAAGGCTTATAATTGGACCCCTTTAAATTGTCATGTAATCTCTTAAATAAGACTGACTCCCGTCTCTCTTGTTTGTGGATGTTTATTGGCTCTAATTGTGTGTTTGTGTTGCATCCAAGTGTTTATCAGACCGTAGTTTGTAATATGTTATACACAGAGTTCATTTTGAGCTGCTGACCAAGACGTTGACCCATGAAGAATCCTTCCTAATTAGTATCTGTTCTTCTCCGCTGATTATTCCAGAGGGAAAGAGCCTGCTCTCCTACTCCCTCCTCTGCTGACCTCACCCGGAAAGTCAAACCCTAAGTCATGAGGCGGCAAAAAAAAGGAACTAACGACAAATCAATTTTGGCGACACAGACAGAATTAGCAGCGTACATGTCTTCTGCAGTCGGGAAACGGCTCCCTTTTTGAACCTCCATGATGTTTACATTGTCTTTACAGCGGGAGACAGAACTGAAACAAAGGGAGTGGAGGGGGGGCGACGAGGAGGAACTCATTAGTGGAAGAATTTAAGTGGAATGATGAGAAGAAGCTGCAGGGAAGGACAGGATGAGATAAGACGGGATTTAGAGTGGGAGAGAGACGGAGCGAGAAGGAGGGAAAGATTTCGGAGGGGAGAGAAGTGTCACTTTAAACATTCTTCACTGGGGACAGATAGGGATATCATCCAAACCTTAATCCTGGTTTATATTTAGCAGTAGGATTCATGCAGATGAGAAATGTAGCAGCTGGAAAATAGGACACTTTTAACCATTTAAACAATTAGGTTTTTGCATTAGACATTTTGTATTTTTAATACTTCAGAGGTATTTAGAGATATATCATTGGACCAAACATTTATCAGATAAACAGTCAAAAAACAAATGTAAGTGAACTCACTAGTACTAAACAAAATACAA